>NC_084737.1:59558773-59663773 GCF_033978785.1 Entelurus aequoreus
TGATGAGCATTCCTCAACTTTATCAGTATTTATTGCCACCTTTCCAACTTCTTTGTCACGTGTTGCTCGCATCAAATTCTAAAGTTAATGATTATTTGCACACAAAAAAATGTTTATCAGTTTGAACCTTAAATATGTTGTCTTTGTAGCATATTCAACTGAATAGGGGGTGAAAATCATTTGCAAATCATTGTATTCCGTTTATATTTACATCTAACACAATTTCCCAACTCATATGGAACCGGGGTTTGTAAAAAAACATAATATTTGTGTATTTTGGTCATTTTAAGCATTTTTTTGGTGTGCAATGCAACATCGCTACAGCGCTACATCGGGACTAGGGGGTGTTAGGCCCCGTCAGAAATCTGTGTAGCCCCAGTTAAGCCCCTCAAGCATTTTATATTATATCTTTAAATACTTTTATTTAATTAGGTTAAAAAACAAAAGTAGTCATTCTGTTCTAATGTAATCCCCGCTTTCGTGTGTGTTAAGGGTAGGCTAGCAGTGGAAAGATTCCAACATCATCACAAGTTACAAGAATAAAGGTGACAAACTTGATTGCGGCAACCGCAAGGGGTTTGTGGTCGTCGCTTCTGCTGGAAAGGCGCTCTCAAAAATCATGCTGCTGCGGCTGATGAATAACATTACAAAAGTTTTGCTCCCTGAAACCCAGTGCGGTTTTAGGAAGAACAGGAGTGGACACGATTTTTTACGGCAAGGCAACTTCAGGAAAAGTGCAGGGAACAACATCAAAACCTCTTCCTGGCCTTCATCAACATTTCCAAAGCCTTTGACACAATAGATAGGGAGCTCCTGTGGCGTGTGTTGGACAGGTTTGGCTGTCCAGACAAATTTTTAACATACTCCGACGATTTCATGACGGCATGATGGCCCGAGTGATCATTGGCGGGCAGTAGTCAATACTATTCCTTTTCCACACAAGAGTGCGACAGGGGTACATACTTGCACCTGCACTCAACATCTTCCTCCTCTGCATTACCCTGCTTCTCCACAAGGAGCTAGAGAACAACAGTGGCGTGGTGGATTTGAGACTGCATGGCAACCTCTTCAATATCAATAGGCTGCAGGCTACCACCAAGCTGTCTAAGGTGCAGGTACTTGACATGCTGTACGCAGATGACTGGGCCTTTTGAAGCCCACTCCCCTGACAACCTGCAGACCTTCATTGCTGCTGCTGTACAGGCCTACAGCAGTATGGGGTTGTCAGTCTACATCAATTAGACAGAAGTGGTCTGCCAGTGGAGTTCCAGCACTCATCCTACCCGGCCCATCTTCACCATCAACAGCAAACTATTGGCAATAACCCCCTCTTTTAAGTATATTTAAGTATCTTGGCAGCTAAAGACCTGAATGAGGAAATGTAACATCAGGCATGAGGACCTTAAGGTTATCGCTGCTGGTTGTGCCCTCTGGAGGCAGTACTGATATGTGGGGACTCACCAGCTGGAAAAGAAGCAAACTGCCAGACAGGAACAGCGCTGTATTAGGAGAAACACACCCAGAGATGCCAAGACCAACACTAAAACAACCTACACATGTCCAACATGCAATATAATTTGCGGCTCCAGGATCAGACTCTAGAGCAGGGGTAGGGAACCTATGGCTTTCGAGCCAGATGTGGCTCTTTTGATGAATGCATCTGGCTCTCAGATAAATCTTAACTGACATTGCTTAACACGATAAGTAATAAATAATTCCGCTGGTAATCACATTGTTAAAAATAACGTTCAAAATATAAAACATTCTCATGCATTTTTTAATCCGTCCATCCGTTTTCTATCGCACCTTTTCAAGAAGTCGCATTAATGATAAGAAGTCTTTTATTTATAATTGGTTAGCTTCAGAATAACAATGTTATTAAAAAGAGTAAAAGACGTATTATACTCTAAAAATGTTGTTCTTGCTGTACTTAAAAATGCACGCATTTACCGTAATGTCCGGACTATAAGCCGCACCAGCTAAATTTAGGGGAAAATACAGATTGCTCCATATATAAGCCGCACCCGACTATAAGCCGCAGGGTTTTGATGTGTAATTACCATAGTATATAGGGGTTCATGCTACCACGGAGGGGATTGTCGGGACAGAGATGACTGTTTGGGAACGCAAAGCGTCCCATTTATTAACAATAAATCTTTCAATCATTCAATCAAACTTTCACATCTTTGACATGGCGAACAGCATTCATGCAGAGTACAAATAATACAACGGTGCAAAGTAATACAAAGTGCTCGCCTGTACGTTATTCAAAATAACCAGCCTACCGGTATATGAAAAGTCAGTCTTTAATCATTGTGTCATCGTCTTCCTCCTGTGTACTAAAACCACCGAAATCCTCTTCGTCGGTGTCGGAGAAGAACAGGCCGTATATAAGCCGCACCGTTGTATAAGCCGCAGGGACCAGAACGAGGGGAAAAAGTAGCGGCTTATAGTCCGGAAATTACGGTAGTTGTATTCATTGTTAAAAAAATATTATATGGCTCTCACGGAAATAAATGTTTAAATATTTGGCTTTCATGGCTCTCTCAGCCAAAAAGGTTCCCGACCCCTGCTCTAGAGCCATAAGAGAGTCCACAATTAAAGTCATAAGTGGACGTCATCATCGGATTTGATGGACAACCAAGAGAGAGAGGCGAGCCTATCTAGCTAGCTAGCGTACAGTCCATTGCAGCTAAGGTTGACAACCGTCCCCTAAAAAACTTAATCGTCCTGTATTTAAAATGGAAACAAAAGTATGCGTTTCATACAGAGCTTTCCAGGAGCGCACTTTGTCCCGTATTTTTATGACTGAGAATTAAAAACCAGTCTGTAAAATATAAATACATTCCTCAAACGACAACACAACCGTTTGCTGCGGGCTTAGCCAATCGATGGCAGCGTGTGAGATCGCTCACATATCAAATTCATTGCAGTCTGACTTTTCTGCCATTCGCTTTGTCTTGGCTGTCACTTTGCCTGGTGCCAGCTAACTAGTTATCAGCCCATTGTCTGGTAATTAAATTCAACTTTTTACCGCAGTGACATTTTTTTCTTGAAAGCTACATATGTGACTTATATCCGCGAGGTACGCGCTAGAACACTCTGTCATTTAGTAACTCTGTTCTCTTGTTGTCATAATAATAATGTCTTGCCCTAAAAACACTAGTTGTGTATCTAAGTTGTTAAACATAAACACAGTGTTTCCAGCTTTATGATCGTGACACTACACTTTAAAAATGTGTACTGGGGTCTTCAAAAAGATAATACAGTAACTATTTATTAATTTGATTTTATAAGTGTTCAGCTCAGACAATATGCTTCTATTTAATGACACATTACCACAATATGTCATAAAGACCATGACCACAGACAATGATCTGCTTCATAAATAAAGCACAATTGAAATAAAGTTAAATTCAACAAACAAGAAGCGTACAGTTGCCTCCTTTCGGCCTTCATGGTTAGTGTAAAACTCCTCCTGGCGTTTAATCCGTTGCACTGTGACACAAGATACAAGAGTTCTTGCAATGTCCGAAAGCAAGAAAAGCACTGCCTCCACTGCGGACACTCCACTGGACGGCAAAATCAAACTGCTCGGGGGACCAAACGTTGCCATTCTTTCGTCACTGTTGACGTGTAGTCCTTAACTCTGACATGTGTCATGTTAATGAGGAAGCCGAGCTTGCTTCATACATTAATTCTTTATTTCAGTTTCCAGTTCAACACACATGAGCTAACTTGGCTAACATTAGCAACTCTAGTGACTCAGCACCTCACGTGGCCTACGGTGGCCTAGGTTGGACAACGAAGGCAATTCTCTCTGACATTCTCACAGTAAATGAATGAGTTCCTTCAGCTGCCTGACACTTTATACATAACTTGCTATCTACTGTACCCATTTTAAACAACTGTGAGGGTGTAAAACAGGTGTCTCAAACTCGCTGCCCCTGAGACGATATTTTGTGGTCCCCCACCTTAATATGAAAATGTAATGTTAGCGCGGCCTGCAAGTTTTAAATGAATGGCACTTTACAGTGTTATGTGCAAAGCTGAACAAACCTACCAATCACGTTAGGGCATATGGCTCTTGTGGGCGAGACATTGACCGGGCTACAGCAGCTTTGCCATGGAAAGTTTTTTTCCGTGCCTGGCTGGCTGGCTGGCTTCTTTCTATTGGGCACACGCAGACATTCATTCCAGCTTGTCGGCTTGTCGTGTAAAATGCACATGTTATTCTATTTCTGTGATCAAGGCGCCAGCTTACTTTAAGTAGTTATTCGGGCCTTTGCGCTTTTAATAACAATATCAGTAACACTTGGTTAATATGCAGTTTACGGCGTGTAAATTGTTGGCAGTTTTTGGACTTTTTTTTTTCCAGAGGGCTTTATAGACTGAATAGATGACTCCCATTAGCAACATTGGTAGATGTCTAGTCTGAGACGTTTTTTTTACAATAATACACAAAAAAGAGAAACACATATGTGTTCTTGTATCACATAGAGATTGAGAATAATAGGCAAAATAACCCCGTAAGGGACAAGTGGTAGAAAATGGATGAATGGATGGGGAGAAAAAAAAGTGCAATTCCCCTTTAAGGTCTAAAATACCCAGAGCTACTGGTAGAAGTAGGTAACAAATTTAGTCACATGGTTAAAATGTGAATTTCATGCAGCTCATTCTCACCCAGACTCTACCTGCAGCGTACCCCAGGTTAATTAAGTTTGAGATCACTGCCCTAGACAGTAGGTGCAATGTGATGTTGCCCCTTAGGGACTGTGTTAAGTATGGACATGACTTCAGAAGAACTCGATTGAGCAATAATTTGAGCAATCCTAATTTTCTTGTCTTTTTTTATTTCAGCTTTAAGTTTGGAAGAAAAATCAACTATGTGAGCTATCTGAGTGAGCTGGATGATGTGGTCAAGTGTGAGCAGCTAATCATTCCAGTCCGTGTCAAAGAGTAGGAAGCACTCATTCGTTCGTGCATGCAGTGGAATAAGTTCTGCAACCATTATTCATCTTAATACCAAGCTGTTATGTGTGTGCAGGTACGACAACAAGTTGAGGGCATCCTTGAAGTCACCTTCCCAGCTTCCCCTGTCCCCTCCTCGTAGCCCACCTCTCCCCAACCAGATCTTTGGGGTCTCCCTTGAATTGCAAGTCACCTTTTACCTGTTTTACTAGATCAAAAAATCTCAAATCTCAGTTCTCAAATGTAGAGGCATCTTTGTTTTTGAAAATATTTCCACTTGTATGGTAACGAGTATGTGTCTCAGGTTAAGAAAGAGGAGTGCAGATGGGGAACTGGTTCCTGTGGTGATGAGAGACACGATAAGCTTTCTAACAGAGCAAGGTGCCTGAAACATGAACAAAAATGTAGCATCTTTATGCGTTTGTTTGTTGCTGTCCTAACTCTTGTCATTGCCAGGATTGGAGATTGAGGGGATTTTCCGACGTTCAGCCAACGTGACTTTGGTGAAGGACGTCCAGCTCAGATATAACTCGGGTGGGAAGTTTACACTGCAAAACATGGAAACTAAGCAAGATTGCACATTTGAAACCAACTGAAAAATGCAATTATTAGTTAGATTTATTATACACATTTCTGAACCCCTGAAAGGAAAAACTGAAAACGAGAAAAGCACTCGGAGAGCGCAGACCTACGCCAGGCCCTTTCTCCCAATAGTAAAATAAAGTCCTGAGTTCAGATCAGCCACAAAATGTAATCACTTGTTTTTTTATCCCATGTACATTTTCTGAAAGATAAATGAAAATCTCCTAATACCTATTTGAGCCATTTATCGCGGAATGAAAATCGTAGTGAAGCGTTTGTCAGTCAGCCACTGTGTAATGTCAGTGTACAATCATCTAAAGTTTTCCATCAGGCTGTGTTAGGCTTACCACATAAATATACAGTAGACGTGGATGAAGTAATTATTTTCAACTAATCGTGGCATGGCATGCACACAATAACAGTGATGTGCCACCTACAGTTAGATATGCTAAGAAAAAAGTAAAACATTTTTGTGATGTTCGAATTAAAGATAAATATTTCAGTGTTCAGGATAAGTAGGGGTTGAACAGTTCACAAAATCAACGGTTCGGATCTTACCACTGGTTGTGGTCACAGTTTTTTGTTCAGTTCTCTCTAAGGCTGTGAATCTTAATTTGTCCAAAGATAATCGTCTTTGTTGTCTGCCATGTTTAGAAAACACACTCACTTTTGATTCAGGGAGTAGGAACAAATTTGTTGCAGAAAGTCAGACGTCAGCTGCTATGGAAACGGAAATAAATGGCACCGAATAATTAGTTCCGGCTGTGCATAAAATGACCAAAATACGGTAAATATTGTACATGTTACATATTGTTATGATCGTGTCTGTTAATACATTATATATAGATTTGCAATATGTATATAAAACGTTGATGGAGGGCTTTGAGGTTATTTTAGAGGGCTTTGAAGCCTACAACTGCCCATTAGCTGCATCTTGCAAGCGTGTTTTATCATCTTTAAAATCCTTTAAAAAAAAAGACGTGTGTTCTTGTCTCTCATGATGATTGTGAACGATAGGCAAAATTCCACAAAAAAAGTGCAGTTCCCCTTTAAAGTGGTGTCGTTTTTTTGTCATGTACAGTTCAATTATTGCTACTCTTGGTGGTAATATGGCACTTTAGAGAAAAATGGTTAAAGAAATGCATTCTATTAATAACACTTTGGCTTTTATTATCAATTGATATTGATTGGTAGAGTTGTAAATGATGAATGTCCAAAGCTAACTAGTGAACAATGTTTACCCGGTATGTTGATTTTCTTATGGTCCCGGATGAAATACCTCTCAGGCTGGATATGGCTGCAGTTTTACAAATAAATCTCCCTTTGTGGTGCCTGGGTTGCAGGAGCGGCAGTAAATTTCCAAGAGATGGAAGATGTCCACTTGGCTGCAGTGATCCTGAAAACGTTCCTGAGGGAACTTCCAGAGCCACTGCTGACTTACCAACTTTACAACGACATCGTCAACTTCACCTGTGGGTTTGCCGTGCAAAACCGTATTAAAAATGCTACCATGTCTGCAACACTATCATTCACTATCTGTGTCTGTTTTGGTCAAGCTGTGCCCACAGAGAGTCAGGTGACAGTCATGAAGACGCTGGTGGAGTCGCTGCCAGAGGAGAACTATGCTTCACTCAGATACTTAATCACATTTTTGGCACAGGTACGTTTTCCACTTTATCCCTCATCAGGGGTCTATCTAAAACAGGGTGTGGAATTCTGATTAAAAGACAAAAGTACGCCACAAAGCCCAAGTTTGGGTACGTAGAAAATCGACAATGAAGAAGCATAATTTAAGGGGAGGGAGTTGGAGGCCGAAAAACATCTTGTTTGGAGGGCACAGCAGAAGCATGACAAATATTTATTTAATATAAATATAAATATAAATTAAGTGTCTTAATTTTATTAAGACACTTACACATAATCAAAAGAAAACATAACAATTAAAGTACATACAGAATAATAATGATAATAAAACAAACAGTAATTAAATGGGCAAAAAAAAAGAACATTTTATTATGACATGCTTTGTCTAGTATTAAAAGCAGTTTTGAAGAGGTGGGTTTTTAGGTCTTTTGAACATTGTGCGGTAATGACATGAGCGGATGAAAAAGGGAAGAGAGATTACATTTTTAGCTGAAATGTTTTTAAAGTACCAGTATGATGGAAAAACAAGTTGACTTTATATGCCTAATTGTGTTTCGTTGTATCCAATAAACTATAACCAATTGTATTTATAATCCGCAAAGTATGTGAAAATACCATCTAAGCATCACAAAATGCCACTATTTCAAACGGCCATTCAGAATATTCCGCTCCAAATATCTTTGGCAATTTTTGTAGATTCGTGGTCAGAATACGGCGTGCCGCGGTTGGGAGAGTGGCCGTGCCAGCAACATGAGGGTTCCTGGTTCAATCCCCAGCGTCTACCAACCCAGTCACGTCCGTTGTGTCCTTGAGCAAGACACATCACCCTTGCTCCTGATGGGTCGTGGTTAGCGCCTTGCATGTCAGCTCCCGCCATTTGTGTGTGAATGGGTGAATGTGGAAATAGTGTCAAAGCGCTTTGAGTACATTGAAGGTAGAAAAGCGCTATACAAGTATAACCCATTTATTTACCATTATGACGTCACAATGGGACTGCTTCGGCACTCGGACCATGTCATCAAATCAGCCATACAGTAAATATGCAAAAATGGGAAAGCGATGTGAGTGTGAATGTTGTCTATCAGTTGGCCCTGCGATGAGGTGGCGACTTTTCCAGGGTGTACCCCGCCTTTCGCCCGAATGCAGCTGAGATAGGCTCCAGCACCCCTGCAACCCCGAAAGGGACAAGCGGTAGAAAATTACATAGGGATTCACAATCCCTATGTAAGACACATGCTTGGCTTTTTAATGCATTCAAAATCGTAAATAATTAGCTAACAGTTGAGTCAACAGATCGAGGGTCCTCTATTGCGCCCATAAAACCTTCTTAAAAAACATCCAGAAACTGCCAACAATATTCCATGTCATGACCTGAATATTAATCAAATATGACTGATATGGTTGTTATATGCGCTAATACAGGTGGCCTATTTTAGCAGCACATTGATTGCTGTGAGCTAATGCTAGCTAACGCTGCTGTTGTTGACACACTAAGCCGGCGGCTGGTTCTGCTTCGTCTCAAATTTGATAAAGTTAGTTCCGGATTATATTTCATGCACGTTATATCACCTGGTAGACACAAGCAGACATTAGTTTTCTGGTTTTTTTTGTTAAATTCTTTATCTAAACTGGATTATGTAAGCGTCCCGTCGGTAGGCATCCCAGCGAGAGTAGAAATTGTACAGTAAGTGTTTGTTTTAATATGGTTAGTTTGTATGTTTAGCACCTAGCAATGCTGCTGATGCTACAGTGTTTCAATAAAACTGCCTCCATTTAACCCTCGGCTTCTAAAATTTATAGCTCATCCTTCTTGTGTTCGGGCTTAAAAATATAGGGTTCTGGATCATAATTTCTGCCAAAGTAATAGTTGTTGGCTCTCACAAAGTCTGCTTGTTGAGCATTGTTGTTGATGAGGAAGAGATCTGTGGTTCCTCCTGCTACGTCTCGGATCACGTGACTGGCTTACTTATTATCTCTCAAAATGGCTCTGGAATCTCAGAGAGTGATACTATTTTGATAATATCTATTTACTCGCAAACTTTGTAAGTCTTTTGGTGTCATCAGATATCTATGGTAAGAGTTTCAATATAGAGTCAACTTGTTTTTTTCCATTCTGGTACTTTTAAGATTTTATCTAATTAATGCAACACTTTCAATTAAAATGAAGGCTGAAATATGCTCTTGCATATTGTAGCTTGCATCCCCTTTGACGGCATCTTGATTTGTTAATAGCTCTTCCGCAGGTGAATAATCGTTTTCCGCCCGCGACCTAAAGTGTGCTTTGAATTTTGGTCCCAAGTGCAATTGAGTTTGACGCCCTTGATTGTGGACCACAAGGAAGCGTTTTAGATGTAGATTTTTTTTAAATTCCTTTCATAACAATGCTTTCCACAAATGTTTTTTTTAAGTCAATAAAGACATGGCGGTTAGTGCAAGGATCGATTAAACATTTAATAACAACACATAGAATAAGTAAATTCATGTAAAGATGATACAGTGTCTTAGCACTCGCATCTGACCAACAGGAAAATGCACAAATTGTATGAAAGAAAGCAACAGTGATTGAACACTTTCATGCAACTGTTGGTTGGTATGGATGTTGGTTACATGTACTGTATCGTGTACCCAATGTGCACTCTTAAAATAGTTACTGAGTGTATTGTTTGCTTGCTTGTTGTGTTGTTGCTCGTAATAATTTGCACAAAACGTTTACACGTAAATAAAAAATAGTTCTTAAACAATTTTGTTTATTTACAAAAACATAGCTCTCTGGTGTCCCACGGCCCCAACAGCACAGTAGCGTTGCAAATTTGCGTGTCCTTCACCAGGCCTCGTTTAAGGGTTGCACAGCCCACTATCACAAACGTCTTCTCCGGTTTTTGAGCAACATGGACATTAATAGTAAACTGTTGTTTCTAAATGATTAGTTTCAGCACCAAACCAACAAGAATCTGGATGTTTCAGTCATCATTGCACACTTGTATATAAGAAGGTAACTATTTGAGACAATTCCAAGTCATGTCCTTAAGAGCATAACTAGATCATGACGTTGTGCGTAGTAAAGACTAATGGAGGCCAATGTTTTTTTGTATTAATGAAGTATTTTTTTACTTTCATTACATGTAGGATCAAAGTTTATTTCAAACATATGACTTCAATTCACCATCCATCCATACATTTTCTACCGCTTGTCCCTTACGGGGTCGCGGGGGGTGCTGGAGCCTATCTCAGCTGCATTCGGGCGGAAAGCGGGGTTCACCCTGGACAAGTCCACGCCACTTTACATGTTTTACCATGTCAGATTGTGTTTTTATAGATCACATACTTGATCTATAAAAGTAGGTCTGCATGAAAGACACCATCTATTTTTGGCTGTTTTGTGCAACTGAAAGCTTCATAGTGGGGCTTGGCAATTGTATGACCGTGATCGATGATCGCGATTAATTTGAGATCGATCACAGTGATCAGCTCTTACCATAATTACCTCGATCAAACATGGCGGAAATACCGCAGTTGTGAACAGTAGGGAAGCAATGGTGCTCGGTATAATGCTGCGCGGGACAATCCGCCTTTATTGACCGTTGTCCTTTGTGTGTTTGTGTACGTGTCGTGTATGGATGTGTTTGTGTCTGTCCCTCCGTGTGTGTGTGCGACGATCCCTGTCCATCAGAAAGTCAGGCCTCTCACGACGTAATTAATGTTCAATCAGCGTTATACCTCTTCATTCTTACACAACTGAAAGTGCAGCCAAGAAGAACAAAATAAAGAAACATGGCCAACACTGGCATAGAAGTTGATACACAACATTTACAAACCCCAAAACCAGTGAAGTTGGCACGTTGTTTAAATCGTAAATAAAAACATGATTTGCAAATCCTTTTCAACCTATATTAAATTGAATAGACTGCAAAGACAAGATAATTAACGTTCGAACTGGAAAACTTTTTTTTTTTGTTGCAAATATTAGCTCATTTGGAATTTGATGCCGGCAACATGTTTCAAAAAAGCTGGCACAAGTGGCAAAAAAGACTGAGAAAGTTGAAGAATGCTCATCAAACACTTATTTAGTGGTGTCATGATTGGGTATAAAAGCAGCTTCCATGAAATGCTCAGTCATTCACAAACAAGGATGAGGTGAGAGTCACCACTTTTGTGAACAAATGTGTGAGCAAATTGTCGAACAGTTTAAGAACAACATTTCTCAACCAGCTATTGCAAATAATTAAGGGACTTCACCATTTAAGGTCTATAATATCATCAAAAGGTTCAGAGAATCTGGAGAAATCACTGCACGTAACATTAAATGCCCGTGACCTTGCATCAAAAACCGACATCAGTCTGTAAAGGATATCACCACATGGGTTCAGGAACACTTCAGAAAACCACTGTCAGTAACTGCAGTTTCTCGCTACATCTGTAAGTGCAAGTTAAAACTCTACTATGCAAAGCCAAAGCCATTTATCAACAACACCCAGAAACGCCGCCGGCTGCGCTCGGCCCGAGCTCATCTAAGATGGACTGATGCAAAGTGGAAAAGTGTTCTGTGGTCTGACAAGTCCACATTTCAAATTGTTTTTGGAAACTGTGGACGTCGTGTCCTCCGGAACAAAGAGGAAAAAAAACATCCGTATTGTTCTAGGTGCAAAGTTGAAAAGCCAGCATCTGTGATGGTATGGGGGTGTATTAGTGCCCAAGACATGGGTAACTTTCACATTTGTGAAGGCACCATTAACACTGACAGTTCCATACAGGTTTTGGAGCAACATATGTTGCCATCCAAGCAACTTTGTCACGCCCCTGCTTATTTCAGCAAGACAATGCCAAGCCAAGTGTTACAACAACGTGGCTTCATAGTAAAAGAGTGCGGGTAAGAAGACTGTTCTGTAGTCCAGAACTGTCTCCCATTGAAAATGTGTGGCGCAATATGAAACCTAAAATACCACAACAGACACCCCGGACTGTTGAACAACTTAAGCTGTACATTAAGCAAGAATGGGAAAGAATTCCACCTGAAAATCTTCAAAAATTGGTCTCCTCAGTTCCCAAACGTTTACTGAGTGTTGTTAAAAGGAAAGGCCATGTAACACAGTGGTAAAAATGTCCATGTGCCAACTTTTTTGCAATGTGTTGCTGCCATTAAATTCTAAGTTAATGATTATTTGCAAAAAATAATTACATTTCTCAGTTCGAACATTAAATATATTGTCTTTACAGTTTATTCAATTGAATATGGGTTAAAAAGGATTTGCAAATCATTGAGCTCACATTGTGGTGTGTGCAGTAATCCTGCCCTGAATACGGTCTTGCAAGCAGGCACAGAATGTCTTTGTATATTGGCCCTGACTAGGAGAATAAACACACCTACTAATTCAATCAGTAAAACAAGAAGTTTTATATCTAAATATATTTGAATCAGACTTTTTTTTAATGTGTTTGCTCTGATCCAACTCATCAGATATACCGTGTACTAAAAAACTCAGAACAACTGCAGACACTTTTTGTTCAAATCAATTTTTAGATTGTGGATAAAAGAATGTTGTTCCTGAAAGAATCCCTAAATGTGTTTAATGTGTGGGAACACATTATTTTAGAGTACCTCAAATTCAAACTGCACTTTAATGTACATTCATTAAATATAAAAATAGCATTTTTTAAAAACTCCAAAATCTGAGTCATTGCTTGCCCATTCAAAGAATTAAAGAATACCAGTATTAATTTACCATTTGAAAGTGTTCTTTAGTAAATGTTAACTTGAAAAATAAGTATTTTAGTATTCAGTGCATTACTGATATTTTCTTTACTGCAAAATAAAGTTTTAATGAAAGGAAAATAACAAAATAAGTTTGAGAGGGAAAAAAGTTGTCTTTAACCCCCAAAACGTACCTTAAACCTAAGTACTGACTGTTGCATGAGTTGCACCACCTTTAAACACAATCATATATATATAAACAAAATGAGAGTTGTCAACTTAGCATATATTACCTCGATCAAACATGGCGGAAATGTCTGTTACAAAATACTCCAGTAGTAAACAGTAGGTATGGTACTCTGTATAATCCTGAATGAGACAATCCGACTTTGATTTTTTTTTTAAATCCAAAAGAAATTATGATATTAATCGAGATCGAATGATATTAATAAATAAATTGTGATATTTTTTTTTGCCATATTGCCCAGCCCTACTTCATAGATGATAATAGATGAACCCCAGGTGTGTTATTCTCTCTTTCTCTGTCACGCTTTGACTCTAAATCTGTCTGACTCCGCGTGTTGCACAGGTGTCAGCTAACAGTGACGTGAATAAGATGACCAACAGCAACCTGGCAGTCGTGTTTGGGCCTAACCTCCTCTGGGGGCGGGACAACGGCATGTCACTCAGCGCCATAGGACCAATCAACAACTTCACCAGAAGCCTGTTGGACCAGCAGCACTTGGTATTTACTTAAATGTGTCCTGTCAGACTCTCTACTGAGGCAATTCTGCATTGACAGTGAGGCACAAAATGCACATTAAATATCCCTTGGATTATATCTTTTGTCACCCAGCTTTGTGGTTGGACTGTTAGGGTCGTTTGAAAGTGTATCCTGAGACCCTCTTCAACATGCAAATGGCGCATGTAAAAATTACAAGTTTTGACAACATAATTTAAAGACCACCAAATTTACCTTGAATTGTTGCAGTTTACCTAAAGAGAGTGTAGAGTTGTTAAATGAAAACAAACATCAGAAACATAGTTGTCCCATTTTTCTGTGTTTTACTGTTTTTAGTCACTGCAGTTTTTCTATCGTGCAAAAAAAAAAAACCCTGATTGAAAGGAATACACTTTAATAAGTGAAGTTTTGTGTGAAACGCCTAAGGTTCATTTCAATTCACAGCTCCAAATGTGGGCAATCTTTAGAAATGCTGTATTGAAAAAGGCAAAATAAGATTACAGTGGAGCCTGTTTAAGTTCACCAACATAAGTCCTGGTCCACTGTGCTCTTTTCACTAAAAAGTGCCCACTTGAGTCAATGTTGACGTGCATGGTTGATTTGAGACACATAAGGATCATTTCTATTAATAACGTCTCTATATACATCGACATGTTGTGCTATTGTTAACTTCATCATTTTCGCTGGCGTGTTTTTGCAAAGGTAGATTTGTAATTACGTGCAAATCAATAAAAAATTTGAAAAAGGAACTGCCACTTACATATAAAGTTTCAGCGTAGGACCGTAGGTCCTTTCTTTTGTCGTGCAGCAAATTGCACTGATTCTAATTTTGCAAGAATGAGGGAAAAGTATTCTGCCATCGATCCAAAAATCTATTATCTTTGTGTCTCTGGCAAAAATCCTAATTGTGTTAGCAAAAGCCATTTTCGGTAATGTCAACAACAGTTTATGTCAACGTAAGTCAGCCAATCGGAGGGATGTCGACTTAAACAGTTTCCACTGTGCTTTGGGACGCTATAGTACCATATCGTAATAGTTTATGCATGCATGTGTTTTCCCAACATGACCCTTACCAAATATGTCTTTTTAGAGTTGGATTGTGTGATTGCTGTGTGGGTTTATTTTGTACTTGCCTTGATGTTGTTCACGGTGTGCCATTAACGGAGGTACAGTAGTCCAAATATAGTGGTGTCCTCTGGTCCGTCAGGGATAAAAAGGTTGTTTCAAATTACTCTTTGCCTTTTACTTTCGCTGCAAAATCTCATTTGAAAAAATGCTGCCTTTTAACAGGCTTGACCTTGTCAAAAGGTATCAAGAGCTTTTATCTGCATCTTTTGGTTTTAAATGCTGTTAATCGTAATTTTAGGGAAACCGTTTCTGCCTGAATTCCATCCTCTTACAACAACTTGCACGATTAAAGTTCGGTAAAGGTAATGACTAAACAAAGTTAGAAAGAAGTCCATTATGTTTACACTTCCACACTTCAG
Source organism: Entelurus aequoreus (assembly GCF_033978785.1). NCBI lineage: Eukaryota > Metazoa > Chordata > Actinopteri > Syngnathiformes > Syngnathidae > Entelurus > Entelurus aequoreus. The sequence continues at coordinate 59,573,889 of NC_084737.1, forward strand.
CATGACCGAACAAGAGCAGGAAGAAGCACACCTTATTTAATCCAATACCAAATTTGTATTTTACCAAAAACAATCCTGCGTAATAGCGTCCATGTGCCCCTAAAAAGATGCACATATCAGAGGTGTGGTGCCATTGGAAGAAGTTACTAATACATCAAATAGCTTGATAAGTTACTATAAAATTCTGTGGTGTATAGTTTGAACATGTTGTGTTAATCTTGGAAACACCCTGGAATTTATTGTGTTTTACATTAGAATGGAGTAAATGTTAAATATTACAGTGCTATATATAATTCCTAAAAGGGCGGGAGCGTAACTATATATTGTGTATATACCTCAATCCTGCCTGATGCTGTAGGAGGAGCTTGTAACTTCAAGTTGTTGTTATAGTTACGTCCATGCAGTTGGTGTGTGATTTAATTGATTTAAAAGAAACACTCAAAATATACCTAGGGCTACCTTGTAAAAAAAAATCCAACAATTCCTGTCAGTGGAAAAGAGAAGTGCCATTCTTGACGTTTTCTCACTTGCTGACTAATCACGTCTTTGTATGATCTATTGATCTCTGTACTGTAATTTGTTGTCCTGGTGACAGTGAAGTATGTTTTCTCTCTGGGAGAAATGTTTTCTTTTCAGGCTGATTTCTTGACACGTAGTGGTCTTATTTCCCAAATTTAATTTTTCATCCTTGGGGTATTCTGTCTTGTATATGTATGATGATCAAATAATGTAATATAATTGTGGCCAAATAAAGAATCTTAAATACTTTGTTTTTTTTTGTGAGTTTTTTCAAAGTTTGTTGCTGACATTTAAATATGGAAGAGTATATTTAACAGTGGTGTGCCGTCAGGGCCAGCAAGGCCTTCTCTGCTGGCCTAACATAAATCATGATCATTAATGAATAAAAGTTAATTGTATTTTTAATTGACTTTACATAAATATATAAAAGTATTCATCATATTCTCTTTGTCATGTTAGGCTCTTTTAAGTTAGAGCTTTTTGTTAGGATTTGATCAAGGAGGTGACCCCAGGATGCAGAGACAGGAGGCAAGGTTAAATTATAAAATGTTAAACAATTTAATGAGTCCAAAAAGTGCAACAAAAAGCGATGGGGCAGAAGTGCACACCATGAATAAGCAAACAAAAGCAGGTCTCTCAGTGGTCGGCAGGGGAAAAGGCCAGGGCGCACTGAGCTCAACAAAAGGTCCAACACAAAATCCTCTTTACCTCAGGGAGGCTAGGAAGCAAACACAAAGAGGTGAGGAATTTCAGGAATAAGGAGAGACAACATACCAGGCAGGACAAAGTGAATCAGGCACATGCACGTGAGAGGTGCAGGAGACAATAATCGGCAGGGACAAGCTGTCGGTGACGAGCTTAAATAGTACTGGGTAGAGACTTGTTGCAGGTGTGTCTCGCTGGGGACCAATTGACTGAGGAAAAAAACAGACACCAAAAAAAGAGAAGGCAGGGAAATGACAAAATGCAACACTTTTATCCAATCAGAATTCAGCTAGCTTGTTGCCAGCGCTGTATGAATTCTGCCGGAGGCCTTCTGACCATACTTGCCAACCTTGAGACCTCCAATATCGGGAGGTGGGGGGGGGGGGTTATTTACCGCTAGAATTCACCAACTCAAGTATTTCATATATATTTCATATATATATATATATATATGTATGAAATACTTGACTTTCAGTGAATTCTAGCTATATATATATAATTATTTTATTTACATAAAAGAAATACTTGAATTATCTATCCATTAGATGGCAGTATTGTCCTGTTTAACTTCTCTGTTCATGACTGAGAAATCATTTCGGCCACCGTGTTCAATGGAGAAGTCTGTGCTACATATTTACAGGCAACATACACCTTCCCCTTCCAACTGTCCTGGATGAACTGAAATTCTTGTTTCCATTCGTTTTGGAACTTGCAAGCGTATTTATATTGTGGGAAAGCGGACGTGAGAACAGGCTGTCCCCACTCAGTCTCGGGTCCGCATTGAGCTGGAGGGGGCGTGGCCTCCAGCTCCGGCTGAATACCGGGAGTTTGTCGGGAGAAAATCTCTGCCGGGAGGTTGTCGGGAGAGGCGCTGAATAACGGGATTCTCCCGCTAAAAACGGGAGGGTTGGCAAGTATGCTTCTGACCCAACATTAGCGGCGGCTGTGCAGTTTAACGAACGGAGGACAGACAGTTGCGATAGCCGATCAGATCACAAGTTGTGATTTACGAAAGCAGAAAGTGGCAACGGAGCCATACCCGGCCAGCGGAGAAATCAGTGGCACTCACTTTTTTAACCAACAAAGTAGCAGAGCAAAATGTTGATTAGGTGGCAGATATAACGGATTGCCTGTCACTTCCATTCAAATCAACCAACTATGAGCTGTATTGAGTTAAAATATATTTTTTCACATTCAATGTTTTTTACAATTATTTTGGTTTTGACAGTACCACATCCGATGCGGGTTTATTGATTTTTAAATGCGCCAAAAAATAGCCCTTTTTGTACACTAGTGACAAATTGAGTAGATTCAATGCGGCGTGGCGAAGTTGGTAGAGTGGCCGGGCCAGCAATCGGAAGGTTGCTGGTTACTGGGGTTCAATCCCCACCTTCTACCATTCTAGTCACGTCCGTTGTGTCCTTGGGCAAGACACTTCACCCTTGCTCCTGATGGCTGCTGGTTAGCGCCTTGCGCTGCTCCCGCCATCAGTGTGTGAATGTGTGTGTGAATGGGTGAATGTGGAAATACTGTCAAAGCGCTTTGAGTACCTTGAAGGTAGAAAAGCGCTATACAAGTATAACCCATTTATCATTTATCATAATGCACAGTAGTGCGCAAGTGTGTTTCTTTATAGTATTTTACAAGCCGTGGTCATGTGGCGACATAAATTATGGTATTTTGAGAGGTATTTGATGAAGTTGCACTAAGTAGTACATCACTGAAGGCCTAGATGGGAAACACAAGGGCCGCCACTGATATTTACAAATTTTCAACTGCTGCGTACACACACAAAAATTTCCACATTTCAGAAAGTTGTAACCCTTGAATAACATTTCACGTGACGTAGCATTTTGTAAATGCACGCTACAACAACATATTTTCCTGGCTGGATGTGAGTAGTAAACAGTGACGGGACTAATGAATAATGACATTGTAAATAATAGTGAAGAGTCATGACAAACATGGCGGCTCACGGCAAGAAACATTGTGTGCGTGCTTGTGTGTAAGGAGGAGCGCTGACTGTTTAACGTTTGTTTTTGTTTTAATTTATGAAATTCTTTTGTAGCACCCCTACTGTAGGATAGCAGGTTAGTACAACAATTAAGATTACTAGGTTCTTGGCTGTATAATTGAGAGACTCGCAATGAGACGTTACGTACTTAGTGGACCACAGAACAACTGCTGGCAAATTTATTGCACAATAATAAACAATAACACATGAACAGTGTGCTTTTTAAATTGTAAATACCCCCCAAAAATAAATAAAAATAGAGCTCTGTTGCAAAAATTCAAAAGTAGCAAAATAGAAGAAATGTCCTTTTTAAATTGTCCTTTCAAAAAGTAAATTCTACCCGGGTAGTAATGAATTGAACACTGTCTATATTCCTTGGTTGGGAATCCTTAGTTCTATTGTAATCCGTTATTCCATACTGATTCGGTTCGATACTTGCGACTCTGATGGTGGATCAGTTCAGTTATAGGTCACTGCAGAGTGTGGAGACCGATGCAGCTGGCCACACCACATCCAAATGCTCCCTCTCCGCAGACTCTCACTCACTGGGACTGGCTCGCCATCATAACTCAAGTCCAGTTTGGAACCGGAATTCAGGATCATACAAAAAAACAATCTGCACATAGCAGTACAGAATGTAATCAGTTAGAATACTCTTTTTACTCTTAGTTCTCTTCCATATGGTACCATATTAACTTCAATTTTAAATCAATAAACACAGTTACTAATTTTAACCATTTAGTCATGGACATATGAATACTGGTCGGTTCACACTGTACTCCATATAAGTCTGTAAGACTTTAACAGCAGCATCAAATCATGAAAACTATAGTAGCTTCACCTCTTACTTAAGACTTCAATGAATGAAATGAGTTACATCCATTTAAGGATTTTACCTTTTTATCTTTAAATTATGAACTGTGAATTATCACTTTTTAAACCATCACAAAATAAAATAAATGATTATTTAAATGAAATCACATTTTGGTCATCATGTATTATAATGGTTATCATTTTAACTGTATCAATTTAATAAATGAAATGTATCAACAGTTCCCCTTTAAGCAGCATGACGAGGGTGCTTTTAGCAGCATGGGAATGAATGCAGCTCCTCTGCTCACTGCTAAGGCTGAACACAGTAACATTAAATAAACCTCTCCTTTACACAAAACGAAAATACAATAAAGTTATCCAACTGCAACATGCTAACATGTCACAAGGCATTCTCTCAAGACATCATATTACTCCAATTGGTTTTGTACATTTTAACTCTGCGTCTGTTATCAAACTCCTCTCTTTTGCGCTAACAGGATGGCTAGGCTAACAGGCTTGCTAGTAGGCCTCACTCACAAAGTAACACTTACTGAAGTTCTCAGCAGCACAAAACACAGCAATCCAGCTCCCACTGGAACCAGGCTATCTTATGCTGATTTTCCAACACTCGGTTTGAGAAGTGACAAGTATTTTAACTTATAAACCTTGTCTTTGTAACACAACGATATGACTCGTGCTTTCACTCTTTGACGTTCAGTGAAGGAATGTCTGGAATGAGAAAGGTGCATGCGACCTCTACTGGCCAACATGTGAATAACGTGTATCATGTATAACATGTATCATTAATTTAACCCTGTAGTGACCACATGACTTTGACACATCAAGTTTAACATTTTTTTAAGTGACCAAAGTGACTTTGGCACACCATAGATTAGAAATGAATAATAGGAGAATATATTAGTGACACTATATTTCCATATGGGTTACACTTTGGTCAAAAGTTTTTTGTAATTCTGCTTGCTGTGTTCTCACTGATTATTGTGTTCAATAAAGCCTGTTGATGATCACCTAATTGTCCTTTATGTAGCACCTGATAGTCGCTGCAGAATGTACAGTATTTTCCATCAAATAGTCGCATCGTTCAATGATGGCCTAACAATCCAGTTAAAATTGTTATGTATTGAACGTGCGTTAGCCCCAGGATGTCTAAACGCAGTCGATATGCGCAGTCGCCTTCCATTATGCAATTGTCGTGCCCTTCTTCTCTCCCACTTAAGCAGACACAGCCACATGGCTGTGTCTGCTTAAGTATGTGATGTGATATGTATGTGATGCTTAATGTTTTGATAGTTAATACAGAGTAGTATTATGGTCCTTTTATACTCCTCTCAAAGGATGTGTCCAGGTGTCTCCAATCTGATAGTGTCCTATTAAATGTATTTTATAATTTCATTACATGTGGCGTACAAGTACACAGGGGCGAACGTACTCAAATTGATGAAAGAATGCGTGCAAAGTCAACAGGAAACGACCACATTTTAGGAGGATCCCTCTTATACAATGTTGGCCAAGCAGGAACTATTAGACTATAGGGAATTCCACTGTAAGCGGTGTGAAAAGTGTATCAGATTACTTACGATTTCAAATCGGTTAATATAGAAAGTAACAAATATTTTGTTCACAAAAAAAAATAAAACAATTAGAGCTGAGTTGATCATGTGGTATATTTCTTATCGGTCACTCTTCCAGGACAGAGTGACTGTGTGATGAGCCAAGAAGACGGCAATGAGGAATCGTCGAACAAAAAGCTTCATTTGTTTCAGCGAGCCTCAGTCTGTAACTGCAGCTTCCAGGAGAAAGAGTATGGGCCTGATTACTCTCCTGATGTCCTCTCGGACCACTGTCCTTAAATACCTTTTACACGAAGACCCTTACTCTTTGTAATTCTAGCCTTGGAGCCGGCCAGTCTGGACAAAGCCCAGTTTGTTGTTTGGCCAGTCAAGCTATTTCTTGACCTTATCCCTCTGCTCAGTTTGAGACGGGTGACCTTTGACCCCTGATCTCTACTCCTACCTGTGGGGGCTCCTACCAGACATTGCTAATGTGTTTATAATCACTCCTAAAATTCAAGCCTGCATTCCTTTAGGATTCCAATTGTCCTGGGGGCAAGGGCCACCACTCTCTGGGTGAGCTGTGATGGACATCTGCACCCGAAGCTATCTAAGGCATATTTCCCGACTAGAATAATCCCCTAAAAGATTCTGTGACCAAATACAAATGCCTGCTAGTTAACAATCGTATAAGAAAAATGTTCATGTCGCAATTCACCTCAATCACAACATGGTTGTTGTTGATGTTGTCGTCCTGAAAAAACAGGAGGTCATTCCTGGTGGCAAAACAACTTATTAATGAATGACCTTCTTGCAGAATGAGGTACTCTTCAGGATGTCAGGACAATGTTGTCAGCTGTGTATGTTACATGAAAACCCTTTCATTCCCAGGCTGTGAAAGAAGCAACCGTTAACACAAAAGAACCCTTAATCCTGGGGGGGCGGAAGTGTCTCCAGGAGGAGCAACCGCTGCTGTCATTGACTAGATACTGTTTTTCCCTTCTTGTGAAGAGTGCCAAGAGACGAAAACCACAACATGGACATCTTTGTCTACACTTGAATTATCCATCCATTTTCTACCGCTTGTCCCTTTTGGGGTCGCGGGGGGTGCTGGAGCCTATCTCAGCTGCATTCGGGCGGAAGGCAGGGTACACCCTGGACAAGTCGCCAACTCATCGCAGGGCCAACACAGATAGACAGACAACATTCACACTCACATTCACACACGACGGCCAATTTAGTGTTGCCAATCAACCTATCCTCAGGTGCATGTCTGTTTGTTTGTTTTTTAAAAAAGCTTAAGCTTTGCTTCTTCCTACTTAAGCTTTTTGCTTCTTCCTGCTCTGGGGACGGCGTGGCACGGTTGGGAGAGTGGCTGTGCCAGCAACCGGAGGGTTCCTGGTTCAATCCCCACCTTCTACTAACCTCGTCACGTCCGTTGTGTCCTTGGGCAAGACACTTCACCCTTGCTCCTGATGGGTCGTGGTTAGGGCCTTGTATGGCAGCCCCCGCCATGTGTGTGAATGTGTGTGTGAATGTGGAAATAGTGTCAAAGCTCTTTGAGAACCTTGAAGGTAGAAAAGCGCTATACAAGTATAACCCATTTATTTACTCCTTTTCGGACATGATGTAAAGTGAAATTATATGAAATTGTGTGATGTATTATGCTGTATGTGTGTTCATGTTTGAAATAAACTAAAGAAAGAAAGAAAAGTGCTGTACTTTGGGACTTCTTCTGGTCGCAACAACAACACAATAAGCTGAAAAACACACATTCGGTGATTATTTGAGGGAGGGTTGTAGCCGATTCTGTGGTCTGTCCTGGAACCAGTGGTCCCTACCACTAGGGGTGCTAATAAGATGGTCGTGACCAGTGGCACAGCTGTGCTCTCTATTGACTTTGAATGGGCTTTACTATTTCCTTTCTTAGATATTTTGGCAGCTCTTTTAGCTGGATAAATGTCTGTGATCATATTAATAATACAAAAAGGAGCTTTTTGTATTATTAGGTCCATCAGTGCTAAATATTATAAACGTATCACTTTCCTCTGGCACTGTTCCCCTTGCATTCAAAAAAGCGGTTATTCATCCTCTGCTCAAAAGACCTAACCTCGATCCTGACTTCATGGTAAACTACCGGCCGGTGTCCCACCTTCCGTTTATTTCGAAAATCCTCTAAAGAATTGTTGCACAGCAGCTAAATGAACACTTAGTGACTAACAATCTCTGTGAACCCTTTCAATCCGGTTTCAGGGCAAATCACTCTACGGAGACAGCCCTCGCAAAAATGACTAATGATCTATTGCTCACGATGGATTCTGATGCGTCATCTATGTTGCTGCTTCTTGATCTTAGCGCTGCTTTCGATACTGTCGATCATAATATTTTATTAGAGCGTATCAAAACACGTATTGGCATGTCAGACTTAGCCTTGTGTTGGTATAACTCTTATCTTACTGACAGGATGCAGTGCGTCTCCCATAACAATGTGACATCGGACTATGTTAAGGTAACATGTGGAGTTCCCCAGGGTTCGGTTCTTGGCCCTGCACTGCTTAGTACCTACATGCTGCCGCTAGGCGACATCATACGCAAATACGGTGTTAGCTATTACTGTTATGCTGATGACACCCAACTCTACATGCCCCTAAAGCTGACCAACACGCCGGATTGTAGTCAGCTGGAGGCGTGTCTTAATTAAATCAAACAATGGATGTCCGCTAACTTTTTGCAACTCAACACCAAGAAAACGGAAATGCTGATTATCGGTCCTGCCAGACACCGACATTTATTTAATAATACCACCTTAACATTTGACAACCAAACAATTACACAAGGCGACTCGGTACAAAATCTGGGTATTATTTTCAACCCAACTATCTCGTTTGAGTCACACATTAAGAGTGTTACTAAAACAGCCTTCTTTCATCTCCGTAATATCACTAAAATTCGTTCCATTTTGTCCACTAGCGATGCTGAGATCATTATTCATGCGTTTGTTACGTCTCGTCTCGATTACTGTAACATATTATTTTCTGGTCTCCCTATGTCTAGCATTAAAAGACTACAGTTGGTACCACATCTGCGGTCCTCTCCAAGGTTTCTCATAGTCATTCACATTGACATCCCACTGGGTTGTGAGTTTTTCCTTGCCCTTTTGTGGGCTCTGAACCGAGGATGTCGTTGTGGCCTGTGCAGCCCTTTGAGACAGTTGTGATTGAGGGCTATATAAATAAATATTAATTGATGATTGATTGATTGATTATTTTGACTCAACTGTACACTACATCTTACAAACCCCAAAACCAGTGAAGTTGGCACGTTGTGTAAATCGTAAATAAAAACAGAATACAATGATTTGCAAATCCTTTTCAACCTATATTCAATTGAATACACTGCAAAGACAAGATACTTAACGTTCCAACTGGAAAACTTTATTATTTTTTGCAAATATTAGCTCATTTGGAATTTGATGCTTGCAACATGTTTCAAAAAAGCTAGCACAAGTGGCAAAAAAGATTAAGATTAAAGATTAAAGTACCAATGATTGTCACACACCCACTAGATGTGGTGAAATGTGTCCTCTGCGATTGTCCCATCCCCTTGGGGAGCAGTGGGCAGCAGCGGCGCCGCACCCGGGAATCATTTTGGTGATTTAACCCCCAACTCCAACCCTTTGTTGCAGCAAGTGTGTGTAAGTGAATTATATTTATATAGCGCTTTTCTCAAGTGACTCAAAGCACTTTACATTGTGAAACCCAATATCTAAGTTACATTTGAAACCAGCGTGGGTGGCATTGGGAGCAGGTGGGTAAAGTGTCTTGCCCAAGGACACAACGGTAGTGACTAGGATGGCGGAAGCTGGGATCGAACCTGCAACCCTGAAGTTGCTGGCACGGCCGCTCTACCAACCGAGCTATACCGCCCCACAAAAAAGACTAAGAAAGTTGAGGAATGCTCATCAAATACTTATTTACTTACAGGTGAACAGGCTAATTGGGAACAGGTGGGTGCCATGATTGTGTATAAAAGCAGCTTCCATGAAATGCTCAGTCATTCACAAACAAGGATGGGGGGAGGGTCACCACTTTGTGAACAAATGCGTGAGCAAATTGGCCAACAGTTTCAGAACATTTCTCAACTAGCAATTGCAAGGAATTTCACTGCACATAACATTGAATGCCCATGACCTTGGATCCCTCAGGCAGTACTGCATCAAAAACCAACATCAGTGTGTAAAGGATATCACCACATGGGTTCAGGAACACTTCAGAAAACCACTGTCAGTAAGTACAGTTTGTCACGACATCTGTAAGTGCAAGTTAAAACTCTACTATGCAAAGTGAAAGCCATGTATCAAGAACATCCAGAAACGCTGCCGGCTTCACTGGGCCCGAGCTCATCTAAGATGGACTGATGCAAAGTGGAAAAGTGTTCTGTGGTCTGACGAGTCCACATTTCAAATTGTTTTTGGAAACTGTGGACGTCGTGTCCTCCGGACCAAAGAGGAAAAGAATCATCCGGACTGTTATAGGCGCAAAGTTCAAAAGCCAGCATCTGTGACGGTGTGGGTGTGTATTAGTGCCCAAGGCATGGGTAACTTACACATCTGTGAAGGCACCATCAATGCTGAAAGGTACATACAGGTTTTGGAGAAACATATGTTGCCATCCAAGCAACGTCTTTTTCATGGACGCCCCTGCTTATTTCAGCAAGACAATGCCAAACCACATTCTGCACGTGTTACAACAGCGTGGCTTCATCGTAAAAGAGTGCGGGTACTAGACTGGCCTGCCTGTAGTCCAGACCTGTCTCCCATTGAAAATGTGTGGCGCATTATTAAGACCCAGGACTGTTGAACAACTTAAGCTGTACATCAAGCAAGAATGGGAATTAAAAATCTTCAAAAATTGGTCTGAATGTTGTTAAAAGGAAAGGCCATGTAACACCGTGGTAAAAATGCCCCTGCGCAAACTTTTTTGCTATGTGTTGCTGCCAATAAATTCTAAGTTAATGATTATTTGCACACAAAAAAATATGTTTATCAGTTCGAACATTAAATATCTTGTCTTTGCAGTCTGTTCAATTGAATATACGTTGGAAAGGATTTGCAAATCATTGTATTCTGTTTTATTTACGATTTACACAACGTGCCAACTTCACTGGTTTTGGGTTTTGTATATTAGGTCACTGTATGCATAATCGTTTTTTCATAGAGGCTGCTGTGGTCTATGTTTGGGCCCTAGTGGGTTGTGGGCCCTTAGAGTTGTCATCACCCTTCCCCCCTATTCAACGGCCCTGGATACAGTGCAAATGAAATGAAGTTTTTTAATATTCACAGTGTGATTCAGATTAGACTGTAGACTGCAAACACTTTAATTACATATCAAAACACTATTTTCTCTTATAATCTATACCTATTAATCTGTGTTTTTTATGCAGTATTCTATTTATACCCCTTTCTTTATAAATTATGTTGTTGTGGTACTCATTGGGCAAAATCTGGTACCATGGGTTCTAATTTTGTGCAAGCTATATGTACATATGTGTATATACACACATGTATATGTATATCCACATACTGTATATAAGAATACATATATTTATATAAAGATATATATATGTAGATATTTATACATATATACACATACACACACATATATACATATAAATTGTTATTACAAACTAATATATGATAAAGTATAGTCTCATTAATGCCCCTAGTGGTAAGGACCACTGGTCCCTGGACAGACCAGACCTGGCTACAACCCGTGCTAAAAAAAATTTGGAGCGCAGAGATATTAAGTACACAATATCAGTTTTCATGCAAATGTTTAATCACTTTTTTTTTTCATTTCATAATTTGAGCACAAGGTCTGCTCGCTTGTGTTCAGGGAAGAGAGGATAAGGGGTTACCTTTAGTCAAAAAAAGATTTACGACCTTAAGGTCAAAAGGTCACAGGGGGGGTGGGGTGAAGGGGAGGTCAGAAGGAGGCGGGGCTGAGGGGGGAATACACCTTATGTCAAAATGTGATTGATGGCCCTGTAAGAGGAGGGGTGGGGTGAAGGGGAGGTCAGAAGGAGGCGGGGCTGAGGGGGAGACACCTTATGTCAAAATGTGATTGATGGCCCTGTAAGAGGAGGGGTGGGGTGAAGGGGAGGTCAGAGGAAGGTGGGGCTAAGGGGGGAGACACTTTATGTCAAAATGCGATTTACGACTTTTTGAGTATTAACACATGTACGTACACACACACACATACACTGGTATATGTGAATGGTAAGTCTTTGTTAGTACGAGCATTAAGAGAAAATGGAAAAGATGGAGAAAGCTGTTGTTTCAGTAGGCATGATTAGCGAAACGCCAGTTTCAATTTATAAAAATGATAAAACTTACTACGACGCTCCTCGGAAAAGTAGGATTTTTTTGAATCGTACTCAAATTCCTCCAACCGAGTCTTTGCGTGAGAAGTGGTGCTTGGAGGGTTATGGAATGATTGGATCTTTTGGATACGTTTTCCGATACCAGATGGGAGATATCTGTTTGTTTCAGCTGAAAGAGAGAAGAGACGAAAGCCCTTTTTCGATTGCATCGTCGCTATCAACCGTGGATTGGGATGTTTTAAGTTTGACAATGCCTGATATTTTGTGGCATGATCGTTCTCCGATGGAAAAACGTGTAAAAGGAAGCTTGTTTACTTACCCGACGCTGGATGAGTTGCGTGAGAGAAGAATTTTGTTTAGCGCTACTTGGGAGACGAAATCTTCTGCCTCAGGTCGTTGGTTTTTTCGTGCCAGTCTCCGTGCTCCTAAAATCAACGGATCCTATCAGCCTCAGTCGACCGAACCAGACGTCTTTTCTTTGGAGTCTTTTAACTCTGAATGCGGGGTGTTTACTCCGGTGGTGGTGGTTCCTATAGCGGCATGGCGAGAGTGTATGGGAGAAATGAAGGAGAAGATAGACGTCTTGTTTCGAAGCAGCCGAAATTGGAAATGCGTACTGACGACGAAAAGAAGGTTGTCTTTTGAGACCACACCCCCGACGGAGTACGAAAGGACCTCCCCTGCCAATACATCAACCAATAGTATTTAAAAACAATCTTTCTACTAGTCTGATTGGTCGAAACTTTTTACGGGGCTCCTCCCCTTTAAAAACAATACGCCCCGTAATTTTTTGACCAATCCACAACGGTTTCTTTTTTTCGTACCCTTTAAAAACAAGACAATCTTGCAATTTTGACCAAGCCACATCGGTTCCTTTCTGAACGGGCGATCTCTCAAACAAGAAAATGCCAAACAAGACAAGCAGACGCGTACAGACTTCTTTTATACCACAGGACAAATTTAAACCAACCGTAAACACGGCTGATGAACCATCCGGCATTACGGCTGATGAAGCAGCCCTGAGAGAGATTTTTAATCCTCCCGAGACGATGGTGGATGCAAACGGCGAAGAGAAGCCTTCAATTCCGCCGTGTCGCTTCAGCAGATGCTTCGGCAGACAAGGGACGAAAACCAGCGAGGCTACACCGTCTTTGTCAGACAACGATACGGAGGAGGAGGAAAAGGAGAATTGTTTTGTAAACATAACTCCGCCATCATCCCAGCCATCATCTCCGTTACTCTTGGAGCCTACATTGCACATTGACGACGAAACCGACGGGGGTCTGTGGTTGTTTTTCACCAGCACGGTGAAAACGGCCGTGTTTCATCTCCTCAACCACGCCATCTACAATTTCAGGCAAAGCAAGTGCTACGGTTGCTGGGTAAACCATCCGAGCCAAAGACAACACCAATGCTTGGAACCGTACGAGCAGGACTTTTTGTTGTACAACTACGACGGAGTCATCAGGAGTCTACGCAGGCCTAAATTCATTCAGGCCATTCAATGCTTGCTGATGCTTCGTTGCATCAAGGCTGAGGATTCAAAGGTTGAAGCCTATGCAGACTCTTTGCTGTCTCAACTGGGATCTGAGACAAATATCTGGGGGGCTATAGATGGCATGTACAGCGAGCTGGTGGGAAATGATGAAACGATTTTTGGACATTTGGGTATGGTGACAGAGTGTTGGAAAAAATAAAAAAAAAGATGGGTAATTATTGGGGAAATCTTGTCAACTTTGTGGAGAACCATGCTGTTGTATACCCATTGACGGACATGATAGAAGCATTTATTTTAAAACGCGACAAACCTCAAAAACTACAAATTATTCTTGACTTTGCCCGCTCTAAGCCCACCTGGGAAACTGTTGTTTCTTATGCTTCTGACTTTGACATTTTTGAAATGATTTTGTTTGAATGGTCTAAAGAAAAGTCTTTTCAACCTTCACCTTGTCATGTGTTTGTTTTATATGCTCTGTTTGTTGATATGACGATGTATCGGCTGCGCTATGGCATCTCCGTTAATGTTTTGTTTGAACTACAAAAACTACATAATGCAATTAAATGTACCTACGGTATACCTGTTTTATATCAAACGTTGATTATAGTTTATAGTTTATAGAAAAATTGTTTTAGATACAATGTGTTGTTTTTTATAATAAAAACAAAATGTTTTAGATACACTGTGTTGTTTTTTATAATAAAAACAAAATGTTTTAGATACACTGTGTTGTTTTTTTATAATAAAAACAAAATGTTTTAGATACACTGTATTGTTTTTTTATGAATGAATAAAAGAAATGTGTACCAAGCAAACCGAGGTCATTTTTCTGTGTCTTTTCACAATGAACAAAGCTATGGAAAAAGCGTACTATACACCCGCACACCCTGGTAGTTTTGGAGGGGTAGATCGACTCCGTAGAGCTGTACAGGATGAAACGGGGCAACATGTCAAAAGAGAAAAAGTTCAAGAATATTTAATGGGTCAAGATGCCTATACACTCCATCAACCGGTTCGCATCAATTTTCCAAGAAACAGAGTCTTTGTACCTAGACCATTAAATCAATTTCAAGCTGACCTTTGTGACATGCAAGCCTTGGCTAAATATAACGACGGTTTTAATTATTTAATAACGGTCATTGATGTATTTTCCAAGAAGGCTTACGCAAGGGTTTTGAAGAGAAAGACAGCCGAGGATGTGGTTAATTCGTTTCAATCGGTGTTAGAGGAAAGCCAAATCCCTCTTAAACTACAAACTGACGCGGGAAAAGAATTTTTTAACAAAAGTTTTCAAGCTCTGATGAAGAAATACAATATTGTACATTTTTCTACAGCCAGCGATCTCAAAGCCTCGGTGGTTGAAAGATTTAATCGTACTTTGAAAGGAAAAATGTGGAGATATTTTACAGCCAATAATACTAGGCGGTACCTAGACGTCTTACAAGACTTGTTAAAAAGCTACAACCACGGATATCACAGCAGTATTAAAATGAAACCCGCTGATGTAACTTTGGAAAATACTCCTCAAGTGTTTGAAAATCTTTATGGTTCAAACACAGCGTCCAAACACAAATACAAATTTGTCACGGGAGATACGGTGAGAATATCTAAAGTGAGAGGAGTATTTTCCAAAGTTACATCAGCGGGTTTCATTTTAATACTGCTGTGATATCCGTGGTTGTAGCTTTTTAACAAGTCTTGTAAGACGTCTAGGTACCGCCTAGTATTATTGGCTGTAAAATATCTCCACATTTTTCCTTTCAAAGTACGATTAAATCTTTCAACCACCGAGGCTTTGAGATCGCTGGCTGTAGAAAAATGTACAATATTGTATTTCTTCATCAGAGCTTGAAAACTTTTGTTAAAAAATTCTTTTCCCGCGTCAGTTTGTAGTTTAAGAGGGATTTGGCTTTCCTCTAACACCGATTGAAACGAATTAACCACATCCTCGGCTGTCTTTCTCTTCAAAACCCTTGCGTAAGCCTTCTTGGAAAATACATCAATGACCGTTATTAAATAATTAAAACCGTCGTTATATTTAGCCAAGGCTTGCATGTCACAAAGGTCAGCTTGAAATTGATTTAATGGTCTAGGTACAAAGACTCTGTTTCTTGGAAAATTGATGCGAACCGGTTGATGGAGTGTATAGGCATCTTGACCCATTAAATATTCTTGAACTTTTTCTCTTTTGACATGTTGCCCCGTTTCATCCTGTACAGCTCTACGGAGTCGATCTACCCCTCCAAAACTACCAGGGTGTGCGGGTGTATAGTACGCTTTTTCCATAGCTTTGTTCATTGTGAAAAGACACAGAAAAATGACCTCGGTTTGCTTGGTACACATTTCTTTTATTCATTCATAAAAAAACAATACAGTGTATCTAAAACATTTTGTTTTTATTATAAAAAAACAACACAGTGTATCTAAAACATTTTGTTTTTATTATAAAAAACAACACAGTGTATCTAAAACATTTTGTTTTTATTATAAAAAACAACACATTGTATCTAAAACAATTTTTCTAT
Organism: Entelurus aequoreus; assembly: GCF_033978785.1. NCBI lineage: Eukaryota > Metazoa > Chordata > Actinopteri > Syngnathiformes > Syngnathidae > Entelurus > Entelurus aequoreus. The sequence continues at coordinate 59,589,915 of NC_084737.1, forward strand.
AAACTATAAACTATAATCAACGTTTGATATAAAACAGGTATACCGTAGGTACATTTAATCGCATTATGTAGTTTTTGTAGTTCAAACAAAACATTAACGGAGATGCCATAGCGCAGCCGATACATCGTCATATCAACAAACAGAGCATATAAAACAAACACATGACAAGGTGAAGGTTGAAAAGACTTTTCTTTAGACCATTCAAACAAAATCATTTCAAAAATGTCAAAGTCAGAAGCATAAGAAACAACAGTTTCCCAGGTGGGCTTAGAGCGGGCAAAGTCAAGAATAATTTGTAGTTTTTGAGGTTTGTCGCGTTTTAAAATAAATGCTTCTATCATGTCCGTCAATGGGTATACAACAGCATGGTTCTCCACAAAGTTGACAAGATTTCCCCAATAATTACCCATCTTTTTTTTTATTTTTTCCAACACTCTGTCACCATACCCAAATGTCCAAAAATCGTTTCATCATTTCCCACCAGCTCGCTGTACATGCCATCTATAGCCCCCCAGATATTTGTCTCAGATCCCAGTTGAGACAGCAAAGAGTCTGCATAGGCTTCAACCTTTGAATCCTCAGCCTTGATGCAACGAAGCATCAGCAAGCATTGAATGGCCTGAATGAATTTAGGCCTGCGTAGACTCCTGATGACTCCGTCGTAGTTGTACAACAAAAAGTCCTGCTCGTACGGTTCCAAGCATTGGTGTTGTCTTTGGCTCGGATGGTTTACCCAGCAACCGTAGCACTTGCTTTGCCTGAAATTGTAGATGGCGTGGTTGAGGAGATGAAACACGGCCGTTTTCACCGTGCTGGTGAAAAACAACCACAGACCCCCGTCGGTTTCGTCGTCAATGTGCAATGTAGGCTCCAAGAGTAACGGAGATGATGGCTGGGATGATGGCGGAGTTATGTTTACAAAACAATTCTCCTTTTCCTCCTCCTCCGTATCGTTGTCTGACAAAGACGGTGTAGCCTCGCTGGTTTTCGTCCCTTGTCTGCCGAAGCATCTGCTGAAGCGACACGGCGGAATTGAAGGCTTCTCTTCGCCGTTTGCATCCACCATCGTCTCGGGAGGATTAAAAATCTCTCTCAGGGCTGCTTCATCAGCCGTAATGCCGGATGGTTCATCAGCCGTGTTTACGGTTGGTTTAAATTTGTCCTGTGGTATAAAAGAAGTCTGTACGCGTCTGCTTGTCTTGTTTGGCATTTTCTTGTTTGAGAGATCGCCCGTTCAGAAAGGAACCGATGTGGCTTGGTCAAAATTGCAAGATTGTCTTGTTTTTAAAGGGTACGAAAAAAAGAAACCGTTGTGGATTGGTCAAAAAATTACGGGGCGTATTGTTTTTAAAGGGGAGGAGCCCCGTAAAAAGTTTCGACCAATCAGACTAGTAGAAAGATTGTTTTTAAATACTATTGGTTGATGTATTGGCAGGGGAGGTCCTTTCGTACTCCGTCGGGGGTGTGGTCTCAAAAGACAACCTTCTTTTCGTCGTCAGTACGCATTTCCAATTTCGGCTGCTTCGAAACAAGACGTCTATCTTCTCCTTCATTTCTCCCATACACTCTCGCCATGCCGCTATAGGAACCACCACCACCGGAGTAAACACCCCGCATTCAGAGTTAAAAGACTCCAAAGAAAAGACGTCTGGTTCGGTCGACTGAGGCTGATAGGATCCGTTGATTTTAGGAGCACGGAGACTGGCACGAAAAAACCAACGACCTGAGGCAGAAGATTTCGTCTCCCAAGTAGCGCTAAACAAAATTCTTCTCTCACGCAACTCATCCAGCGTCGGGTAAGTAAACAAGCTTCCTTTTACACGTTTTTCCATCGGAGAACGATCATGCCACAAAATATCAGGCATTGTCAAACTTAAAACATCCCAATCCACGGTTGATAGCGACGATGCAATCGAAAAAGGGCTTTCGTCTCTTCTCTCTTTCAGCTGAAACAAACAGATATCTCCCATCTGGTATCGGAAAACGTATCCAAAAGATCCAATCATTCCATAACCCTCCAAGCACCACTTCTCACGCAAAGACTCGGTTGGAGGAATTTGAGTACGATTCAAAAAAATCCTACTTTTCCGAGGAGCGTCGTAGTAAGTTTTATCATTTTTATAAATTGAAACTGGCGTTTCGCTAATCATGCCTACTGAAACAACAGCTTTCTCCATCTTTTCCATTTTCTCTTAATGCTCGTACTAACAAAGACTTACCATTCACATATACCAGTGTATGTGTGTGTGTGTACGTACATGTGTTAATACTCAAAAAGTCGTAAATCGCATTTTGACATAAAGTGTCTCCCCCCTTAGCCCCACCTTCCTCTGACCTCCCCTTCACCCCACCCCTCCTCTTACAGGGCCATCAATCACATTTTGACATAAGGTGTCTCCCCCTCAGCCCCGCCTCCTTCTGACCTCCCCTTCACCCCACCCCTCCTCTTACAGGGCCATCAATCACATTTTGACATAAGGTGTATTCCCCCCTCAGCCCCGCCTCCTTCTGACCTCCCCTTCACCCCACCCCCCCTGTGACCTTTTGACCTTAAGGTCGTAAATCTTTTTTTGACTAAAGGTAACCCCTTATCCTCTCTCAGGGACCCTCATTGGCAAAAACTGACTAACCACAGCTCTCCGTTTTAGCGGTGCACGGAGGCCTTGCGGGAGGCTACGCAGGAGGAGGTTGGCACAACGGCGTCACCTGCGCAAGCTACGCCAGTATATTCCAGGCTTGAAAGACCACGTGAGGAAATTGCAAGTCAGGAAAAGAGAAACCATTTTTGTGGCATGAAGTGATGTCATCTTAATGTGATGAAGGCCTCATTTTTAGAAAAATGCTTTCATAAGTATTTCTTCACAATGCATTTAAGGTCATATTTATCAGACCATGGTAGCATAAACATTTTAAAACCAGACATGTTTTTGCAAATTGACTTTTTATCTAACCAACGAAAAATTTGCATATGGACAAAATGGCTGTTCTAAAACGTGTCAGTCATACTGATCCACTCAAATCCTGTGGGGGAAGCGTAGTCTGGTTGGCCACTTGATTTAAGAGAACTGTCATGGCGAAAAGTAAATATTTATTCTTAACCGTGCACAACCCTTCATAGATTCACATTGTTTGTCTATTTTTCATTTCAGGATGAACTCAGTGTACAGGATGGTATTGTATTTAGGGGCGAAAGGGCAGTTATACCTGATAAACTGAGAACTGATCATACACGCCGCATTCATTCATCACATTTAGGAGTTGAGGGATGTCTCAGGAGAGCACGTGAATGTGTATATTGGCAAGGTATGAATGACCAGGTAAAGACTTGTTTCAAAGTGCGACATTTGTAGATCAGTAGACCCCAAGCAGCCAAGAGAGACACCACACAGGCCCGGCCCTAACCAATCTGGCGCCCTAGGCAAGATTTTAGGTGGCGCCCCCCCCACATCGGCAGTGAAGTGTATATACTCACAAAAAACCGAATAGCTTTGTCTTTGACCTTTTTTTTTTACTTAAAGAAAGCAAATTAACAATCAGAATAGTTAACAAGATAAAAAAAGATGAATAAATAAATGAATACAAAAAATAAAAAACGAATATATGAAATACAATATTTTTTACATACATAAACACAAAATAAAACGTGTCAACAAGTTGCATAAAATAAATTAAAAATACAATATAAATAAGGCACTGCACAAAACAAGATATCAAACCAGTATGACTTTAACAACTATATTACAAAAAAGGGGATCCTACAGAGTTCTCTATTTGTGCTTTTTAATATTGCATTAACTAGAATGACTTACAAATTACTGTACACCAGGGAGTACTGTAATTACCTAACGTTACATTATTAATTTCCATAACAATTTAGCCCCCTCCACAATATTAACCCGACGTTAAAACAGAACTAGCTATTTATTGATTAGCAATTGCCGAATCATGTAACATTAGCTTAATGCTAAGGGTTACTATCACATTCTGTAACAGACAAATAATTTCATGTAGGCTAACATTACCTACCTGCTACCTCTGTCTTTTTCTCGTTTATCCTCCTCTTATTTTCTCTTTTTTCTTCCCTGGGCAACTGACAGTTTTGGCCGTTTTGACATCTTGTGTTTATGTTTTGATGTGGTGACGTCCAAAACAAAAAGAGTCATGATGCGGGAAGGGAGGAGGGGGGGGTGGGGGGGCGTAATGTTGTAACAAATAATATTTCTATTAAATAGGCTTTACTTTGCATTTTAATTAACGTGGGATTATTTTTTGTATTTAAAAATAATAGTACCAACTTTTTTTTTTTTCTTTTTTTTTTTCTCCAACATTTGTGGCACTGGCGTGGCGCCCCCTGATGGACGGCGCCCTTAGCGTTTGCCTATACGGCCTATGCCACGGGCCGGCCCTGAAACCACATGATATGGTGTTTAGACCATGGGCCAAAGTTGGAACGGATTTGTTCAAATGGAAAAACAGGGATTATTTGATTACAGTAGATTATTACTCCAATTTCTGGGAGGTAGATTAAGGTAATTACCTGCCGGACACAAAAAGCAGCACTGTAATTCATAAACTAAAGGCTCACTTTGCAAGACATGGCATACCGAATGTGGTTGTGTCAGACAATGGGCCACAATATTTGTCCGAAGAGTTCCAGAGATTCAGCCTAAGGTGGGAGTTTGTGCACAGAACTTCATCACCGGGATACCCACAGAGCAATGGGATGGCCGAGTCCGCCGTAAAGACAGCCAAGCGACTTATGCTAAAAGCTGAAGTTGCCGCGCAAGATCCGTACTTGGCTATGCTGGATCATTGAAACACACCCAGTCAAGGCCTGGAGACAAGCCCTGCACAGAGACTGTTTAGTAGGAGGACTCGGACTCTACTGCCAACAAAAGATACCCTCTTGACACCAAGGGTCATGGACTGTGAGCAGGGACTAAAAGGCAACAGACTGAGGCAGGAAAGATACTACAACCGCTCAGTCAAGGACTTGGATTGTCTCAAGAGTGGAGACAGTGTGAGAGTTCAGCCCTTTGAGCCGTGTAAAGTCTGGAAAGTTGTGAAGGAGGTGCACCCCAGGTCTTACGAGGTGAAGTTGGAGTCAGGTGCAACACCTCAGGCGCAGCCATGAAGCACCTCTACAATCATGAAATATTCAGTGACACGACTACGATGGATATTCAGCAACGTAGAGATGACCAGTCGGTTGCTGTGACCAGAGCAGGTCGTAGAGTTTTTCGTCCACATTTTCTGAAAGACTATACACAGTGACTTTGGAAGCTTGGAAACAGTTGTAATAAGTTGCTGGGTTACATGTTTTTTTGGTTGTTAGAAAACAAAAAGGGAAGATGCCAATATCTTGCTATTTGATGTGAAATTTCTGTTAAGACGAAAAGAAACCCATGTTGTAAAAGTAAAGAATGACAGGTGATACTGTTGTTTTTTTGTTTTCATCCTGGGTTGGTTTTTAAGTCATTTTCTACTGTAACTGTTTTATAGAATGTCTACAATCTAAATATTATTGTATTTTGCAATACTATGTTTTTTTCTATATAATTAGGCAGGATAGGGTTAGGGTAAAGTAACCTATTTTGGAAAAAAAAAAAAGAGAAAGGATGTTACAATATGATTTACGTTGATACTCCAGCATATTAATACATGTTGCAGGGGGGAACGTTTAGAGTGAGACACACTGTACAGGAAGTAAGCGGGCTAGTGTGAGTGAGTCACCTGGAATTGTAACTGCACTGAAGTTGACAATAAAGTACAAGTGAGCAACTATACTGCTCTAACCGTCCACTCTTTATGGTTGGGAATATAACGGACTAGAGTGAAACACCTATCAGAAAGTCACAAATGACAATCAAAACAATTCACTTTCAGTTTGGTGGTAAAAACTGCAGGTTTAAAAAAAAACTCCTTACAGATATGCCTTGCAAACTAACCGCCCAGTCGAGATTCGGTGCCTTTGCAGCGCTTGACAAGTGTCTCTCGGCAAACATCCTCCATGTTTTTCAGTCATGGCAGATCTTGACTGTGCCGCCTCCATTTGTCCATGACAACGGTGAATGTCTGCAGCCCATTTATTTATTTGCCACCCATTTATGTCCACAGTGGCAGCAGGTTGCTCTGGCCGAGTCTGAGGAGCAAAGATTTGCTGATACCTTGAGAGCGGAAGCAGGGTGCATCTCGCTTGGCTACTCGTAGGTGGCCCAGGGGGTCTGAGTAGATGGGTGCTGGGATGGGGAAAGGTGGGGGCAGAAGTTCCTCCACAGGTTTCTCCTTTGCAGATACAAATGGCAGAGTTGCCTGCAGGTCAGATTTAACAGGCTTTTTGCGCGGTTGCTTGGGTTCAGCGTTTGTGACGGCTTGTTCCTTGTTCTTTTTGCCCGATTTATTTTTATCTGTGATGAGCCGTGGCAGAAGGACACATGCTGCATCCCCGCTCTGCACCACGTCTTCCCAGATTTCATCTTCAAGCGTTTTTGTTTTTTTCTCTGCAGCCTGGGCTTTCTTGCCGGTGGTCTTTGGACGAGCAACCACTTTATTATACCGGACCATGGCACGTTTGGGACGGACGTCTTTTACTGCCGCACTCTTGGGTTTTGGCATGGACCTTTGTTGGGACCTCCTCGTCCTTTTGTCCTCTCTTTCCTTCTGCAGCCTCTGTTCTTCTTCCTGAACTCTCTTCCGATATAAGTTATTTTGCATTTTCCTTAGGGTGTCTTTCGGGATGCTATCAATTTTACCCATCAAGATGAACACTTGTTCCTCCACATGCTTCATCTTCTTCAACGGGTTTAAAAAATGACTCGAATTAGAACAGGAGCGATACACTTTTGTCACCTTTGCAGTCAGCGAGTCCAACTCTTTTTCTAGCTCTGCATTCCGATTTTCTTTATAGAGCTTCACCATCTGAGAAATTTTTAAGGATGTGTTTGTCTCTTCGTCAATTTTGCCCTTCACGTTGCTGATCTCAGAGCGGAGATTCTCAAGGTTTTGCTCATTGTTCTTCTTAGACATTTCAAACTTCTGCTGCTGCCCCAGCAGGGCGTAATTATTTTTGACAGCATAAGGCAGCAGGAACTGGTTCTGTTCTCTTAGATTTTCCATCCGATCCAACACCTGCTGGTGATCTGGTAGGCTTTGCTGAGTAACTGTATCAGAGGATGCCAGCTTAAAAATGTTGCGTTTGTAGCGCTCATATTTGCTCAACGTCTGCTCAATCTCAGGTATTTCCTTCTTCATGGTCACGATTTGCTCCTGAAGCTTCTCAATTTCAGCCTTTTTTATCTGTTTGTACATGCTCAGTTTCTGAAAACGGACTGCTTCCTCAGCCAATTTCTTCTCTGCCATCTTTTGGAAGTTTTCATTAATTAATTTCTGCCTCTCAAGGACCAGTTCTAGACCTTTTACCCTCCGTTCCTGGGCTAGTATGGCCTTCATCAACTTCAGATTCTCCAACCTCTTGACCGCCATGGCTTCATCACGTTGGACTTTCTTTTGTTCCAGATACCGATCAAAGTTGTCCGGTTCCGCCATTTTTGACTGATGATTTTGTTTGATTTGGGAGTTAGTCCTGCCACTCTTTTTCTCTGATTTGTTCTCCATCTTCCCAATTTTATCAACTGGGTTGTCCATCATATGCGCCTTCTGCTTTATCATTATACCTCCGTATACAATATATGAACTACTATGATTTGTACCGACGTACCTTTAGCAGAAAGCAAACGAGTGACATCGTTGACAACATGAGCCACTTCCTGCAATAATTAAATACCTCACATCGAATTTTTTTAAAAGGTGACATCACACAAATATCTGATGATGAAGGCCTTGATGATGACATCACGCTAATCAGGACCCGCCCTTAAATTTGCTATTCGGATCATTTCTATCTCATTGCTCTATCAATCTCAGGCAGAGGAACAAAAAGGCTTGCTTAGTACCACAAATGTAAAAAAATTTAATTGACCTTAGACAGACATAAGCAGATTGTTTTACATGCACACACTTCTGAATGCACGTGCACACCTTGTATTACACGCTCACAAATTTGATGCGCTTGCTCAAATCTTACACAGCAGAAGTGTCGCTAAAGTCTTGTGTAACTAGATAACCTATCAAGGGTTCTTTTTGATTAGGGACACAGAGACAACTTAAAACACACGCACACGGGTCTAAATCACATGTACGCGGATCTGAATACACACACTCGGATTGATATACAGACACACAAATTAGTACACACGCATGCAAATTGGATTACATGCGCACAGATTAAGATAAAAGGTATTAATGATCAACTACTGACAGTTAGTATTACCGTTTTAAATGGAAAATTTGCGTAAAACCGTGATTGATAACTGCACTTTGATAAACTCACGGACAGTGTTCCGAATAGCGGCATTATACAGTATGTTAACAGCGTTACTCACGCCGTTACTTTTACTATTAACGAGTAATCCAATCATTTACTTGTATGTACGTTACAACTGCGTTAGCGAAACTTTTCATGTAACATGGCACGCTATGTTTGGTATGTCAACAAGTTCAACGCAGGAAGTAACTTTTTACCAATTTAAGCAACAAGCAGCACAACATTAAGATGAACTTGATATCATTTAGGAAGAGGCAACATCACACAGCAAACAACACACAATGTGTAAATACACACATTCACACCACTACGACTACTACTTTGAGGGAATAACAAACAACAAATCAATGATCAACTAGCGCTAACACAAGAGAGTCAAGAGAGCTGCCATAACCGCCGGCAAACTGCGAGTCTGAGCTAACAAACCCAGCTGAGCTAATGCTGCTTCTTCTGGGTCCTGACATCACACGTCACTTAGCAACAGGCAGCACCTTATAAAGGCACATACATTTCTTAAGTAACACAATCATTACATCTATTAAAGAGCAATTTGTTTGTATTTAAATTACTTTTTTGGCAAAGTAACAAGTAAGCAAAATACTTGTTAAAAGTAATAACAGACCGGTGATACTGCTTGTTAACTGGCTATCTTAAATGCTAAGATGAATACACAGATTCAGTGATTCTATCCAATCTTATATAAACACATCGCTGTCTGAACAACTAAGATGATGTCACGTTAGACAAAGTTCAACCCTTGTTTTTCTTTAATCACCAAAAAACACTAAAACTTTTACAAATCAAAATGAAAGAAAATAAACATGCTGAAACACTCAAACTCAAATAACAATAATATGGCTCTTTAGAGTTAAGAACAATATTTCATGTTTCTTTTGCTACATTTATATATATATATATATATATATATATATATATATATATATATATATATATATATATATATATATATATATATATATATATAAATAAATACATATATATATATATATATATATATATATATATATATATATATATATATATATATATATATATATATATATATATATATATATATATAATAAATACATATATAAATATATAAATACATATATGTTGGAAAAATGCTAATGCCGCTTATATTAGCATGCTAATGTTAGCAGGCTAACATTTTATGTTAGCTGTTTAGCTCATGTTTAATGTTTACACTTACAAATAGGGCATTTTGGTATTTCATCTTACCATGTCACGTGCTGGCATCTTGCTACAATGATACTTCCATATACTTCAAGATTTGTCCGCACTGTGGCCCAAGAAAGGAAGGTTGTGGCTTAGGTATTGGCGTGCTTTTTGAAGTGGGAATTCGAGACACGATGGAAAAAGAACATGACTATGCTTCAAAGATGACGACACCAAACAAAAGAGATAGGGGACGCGAAGTTGCGACTTCGACTACGAGCTAATCAGCAGGAAATAAAACAAAAACTGCAGCAAACGGTGAGCAAGTAAATGTTCCCTCCAGTACTATTTTGGAGGCTATTTTAGCCCTCGAAAGGAGAGTTGACGAGAAATTTGCCGTCCTCGGAAGCAGATCAAAGTACCGCCATGGTTGCTAGCGTAGCTAAGGCAGTTGAGTTCAACACTGAGGAGATTAAAGACTGCATAAAACAGTTGAAGACGCTGGAAGAACAAAACACCCGCTTATACAAAGAGAATAATAATTTGAAGGAAATGGTGAAGAAGCAAGAAAGAACCAGATTGAAGTGGTGCCTCAAACTTCAAGGCCTGGAAGAACACAAGGATGAAGATACAAAAGCTCAAGTCGTCCATGTTCATTCCAGAATTATCAAGCCAAATGAAAGATGGAGTTGATGTGGCTTACAGGGTTAGAAGAAGAATGGAGAATAAACGACGACAGATTTTTGTCATCTTTGCCAAGAGATGTGTGAAAGAAGATATCTGGAGGAGGAGCAAGGGGTCTACAGTGTGCAAAGAAGAACATCCGGCTTGCTGAGGTGCTTCCACAAGAAGATTTAGTGGAGAGGAATAGACTGTGGTCACTGATGGAACAAGCGCGAAAAGATGGGAAGCTGGCCTTCTTCCGTGGACCTCATGCTTACATCAATGGGCAGAGAATTGGAGGTAAAGAAGATTAAAATATGACTACTGTGAACATTTCACTAACACAGGGAAGTTCCCCTGAGCACCTATGGTAAAAGGTTACAAAGCTTATTTCCAATTATTATCATTTCTGTGTGTTTTTGTTATGTTACAAACTAAAATATGTTTTGGATCATTGAATGTTAGGGGCTTAAAAAGCACTTTTTTTCTACTACAAAGGGCAAAAATGTCATAGTATTTTTCTACAAGAAAGTCCCTCTTCAGATGTGGACACTTCATTTTGTTTAGTTAAATACTCCCTGAGTTCTGTTTCAGCACCCATGGGTTTGTGTTTTCTTGGTTGCCATGGGTGCTGATTATTTTCACCTACCTATGATTAGTGTTCGGGATGCTCACCTGCTCCCAGGCACTAATCAGAGAGCTATGTATTCCTGCTTTTCGCCACACTCAGTCTGGCTGTCTTGTTTGCGCTATGCAACAAGTTACGTGGGTGTACTATTTGATTCCTGATTCAATGCTAAGTCTTCCTGTTAGCTATTTCCTTAGCTTCTCATGCAATTGGCACGCTTTTCTTGTGTTTGTTTGCATTTTCCTCTATTTTGACTGATTTATGGTAAATAAATCATTGTCTTACCTGCACACTGCCTGGGAAAACGATCCACGCAATAACATGCGACCTTGACGTGACAACCTCTTTTTGGATGACCCAATAGGGAGACAAAATCCTGTTCAACCATGGTTCTAATCGCTCGGGAGAGATTGTGACTCACAGAGCTAATAAAAATGGTCACTGGTTGATCGTATTAGTTAACATTCAAAGTCAACTTATCATATTGACAAACATATATGGCTTCAACAATGAGCAACCGAACAAAACTTTAATGGAACGTATTACTCTTGTGTTAACAGAAATCAAACGTACATATCAGACTGATCATATTATTGTAGGAGGAGACTGGAATATGACACCTAAGGAGGGAGGATAGATGGCCTTCGAGGCAAGTGAAAAATAGACACAATAATATCATAAGCACATTTATGAAGGACAACAATTTATTAGACATATGGAGGATTTTAAATCCCAATATCAAAAATTATACATGGATTCAACCGAATGGGGTAAACAAGTCGAGACTAGACTACTGGTTAGTTAGTGATAATATACACAAGTCCACCTCTAATACTTTGATTTCAAAAGCACCCTTAACTGACCACTGCTTTATTACTTTAACAATAGGGCCTACCGTTAAAGACATGAGAAATAAAAACGACTGGAAATTTAACGCCAGTTTGTGACAAAACAAGGATTATTGCAATAAAATTAAAAGCATAATAAATGATATTGAAGACGATGACTCAATCTCAGATTATATCAATAAATGGGTATTTATTCAATTTAAAATAAGGGAATTTGGTATTAAATTCAGTAAAGATTTGGAGAGAAAAAAAATGAGTTAATGTAATTTGCTACAGGAAGTAAGCAAAGTGCATTGATGTTGGTGGTAATAGTAAATAGTAATAAAGTGAAAAAACTCATAGAATCACAATCTAAATTGGATACATTGTATCTGGAAAAAACAGAAGGGGCCTCCACATGGTCACGTGCTTAATGGATTGAGGAAGGGGAAAACATTTATTCTTACTTTAGTAGTCTGGAGAGGAGTAGACGAGTGAGCAATTCTGTAAAAACTTTAATAATAAATGGAAAAGAATACAAAGAAGCTAAAAGCATCCAAAAAGAGATTTTCTTCTTCTATTCTAAATTATACTCTTCACGTCACTCATTAGACGACATGAATACCTTTTTTCAGAAAATTAATACATTTATACCACAAATAGACGACGCTTTCAAAGACTTATGTGAGGCAGAACTTGAAATAGAGGTATTAGCATGATCAACGTGCATACAGAAACAAGAATCAAGTACAAACATGAAGCAAGGTCTAATTGTCTTAATCCCTAATCCTGGCAAGGATAAGAGAATTCTCAATAATTTAAGACCAATTATTTTACTCAATACAGGTTATACAATTATTTCAGGTGTTATTGCTTCTAGATTACAAAAAATAATTTCAAGTGTTACTGAGGAAACAGTCAGGTTTCCTAAAAGGACATTCTATACACATTAACATCAGGACAGTTTTAGACTTTGTGGACTACAAAGAGATCATCGACAGAAAAGTCTCCTGCTATTTTAGATATTTATGAGGCATTTGACTGTGTTGAACATCAATTTATTCTACAAACCTTGAAACATTTTGGATTTGGACACAAATTTGTTGCCACAATTCAAATGTTATACACCAATATTAGCTCTAGTCTAGATCATGGTGTCCAACTCAAGGCCCGAGGGCCAGATCTGGCCCGCGACATCATTTTATCTGGCCCACAAACACCTGTAAATGATATGTGTCAATAAAGTACTTAATATTTTCTCACTAAATGTAATTTATTTTTTTCATTTTGACAGAAAAAATATATGTACTGCTTGAAATTGCATACCTTTTAAACTTTAATAGTATCCATTATTGCAACAAATATTACAGTATATTATCATACTTTCCAGACATGTTTTTGTCTTAATAAAAAAAAAAAATTAAAATACTTAACTCTACAGCAAACTACCCATCAAATTAATAAAAATTACAATACTGTACTCTGTACCGAGGATGTCGTTGTGGCTTGTGCAGCCCTTTGAGACACTTGTGATTTAGGGCTATATAAATAAATGATTGATTGATTGAATACATTTTACGGTGTTCTTTAAAGCATATTACTGTAAAAAAAAATTTTAAAAACTACCATCTTTTTGCGTTAAAACTCTGCTGACTAAGCTGCCATATTTTCACTGTAAAATCTTTAATGCCGTATTACTGTAAAAGGAAAAACAGTACATTTGTTTTTACGGTAGAAAAACTGGCAGCTAAATTGCCAGAATAAAAAAGTAACGTGTACTGTTTTTCCATTAACATTATAATGTTGTAAAAACCATTGTCAATTTAATAGTAAAATTCTGGCAACTAAGCTGCCAGCTTTTCCCGTAAAAAACAACAGCCATCCATCCATTTTCTACCGCTTGTCCCTTTTGGGGTCGCGGGGGGTGCTGGAGCCTACCTCAGCTGCATTGGTACCATTTTTATATGTACCGTAACATGTTGAAAAAAAACACTATTTTACAGTAACATTTTGTAAATGTCAAGTTTTTACTGTAAAATCGACAGTCTACTTAAATTTTTTATATATAATTAATTATGAAATCCAGAGGTAAATTCGTACATTATTTGCTGTTTCAAGTGGCCCTCTGATGGCAGCCATAACTGCGATGTGGCCCTCAATGAAAACGAGTTTCACATCCCTGCTCTAGACCAAGGAACATGTCCAAGATGTAATGTCAAAAGAGGAATAAGACAAGGCTATGGAAGTTCACCAACTATTTTCATGCAGAACTATTTTCCAGAAGGCATTCAAGTGATGGGAAATTAGATATTGATAAATCAACTGGCTGACAACACCACACTTTTTTTGAAAAATCATCAAATCCCTTTGGGCCTACAAGCTATTGATTTGTTTTTTAAAGCTTCTGGACTCTACTTAAACATGTACACTTGTGAAATCCTCACCTTGCATGATTGTCCAAATACAACATTGCACAATATCAAAGTGAAAGATGAGGTGACGTATTTGGGCATTCTTATATGTAAAAATAAGATCAGAGCAGATAAGGTCAACTTTGTCAACCATATTGATCACTGTAAATCTATCCTAAACAGGTGGCTTCAGTGGGAATTATCCCGCTTTGGAAGAATCTTGCTGACTAAAATGGATAGCATATCCAGACTTATCGTTCCCTGCCTACTACAACCAAGGTTGTTAAAACTATTAATGATATCAACCTAAAATTTATTTGGAAAAATAAATGTCATTATACAAGAAAAGAAGATATGGTTAAAGATGTCAAAGAGGGTAATTGAAATATGATTAACATTAATGTAATGAATGGAGTCTTAAAGCTAAAATGGTTAAAAAATCACGTTCAATATCGTATATAATTCCAAATGTTATATTCCAGATATTAGGAGGTATACATTTTGTTGGGACTTTCATGTCAACTCATTACCAGTCAAACTGTCTGATTTTCACCGACAAACCTTAATTAACTGGAAATTATTTTTTAAACACAATTTCTCTCCAAACAACACACCTATATGGAATAACCGATACATTTTAGTTAATAGAAAATCCATATATATAGAAGAATGCAGCTCTGTAGGCATTTGGGCTGTCAGGCATTTTACGGACAGTTGTGGCATTTTGTTAACCCGGGGGTCAGCAACCGGCGGCTCTAGATGCGGCTCTTTAGCGCCACCCTAGTGGCTCCCTGGACCTCTTTCAGAGAAACAATAATATTATAAGCACATTTATGAAGGACAACAATTTATTAGACATATGGAGGATTTTGTTGACCCCAGTGGACAAGAGGGTCGCCTCCCTTCACCTTAGGGTTGGAGGGGGGAAAACTCTGACTGTTGTTTGTGCGTACGCACCAAACAAGAGTTCAGAGTATTCGGCCTTCTTGGATACCTTGCATGGGGTCCTATATGGGGTGCCGGCAGGGGATTCCATAGTCTTGCTGGGGGACTTCAACGCACACGTGGGCAATGACAGTGATACCTGGACTGGCGTGATTGGGAAGAACGGTCTCCCTGATCTGAACCTGAGTGGTGGATTGTTATTGGACTTCTGTGCTAGTCATGGACTTGCGATAACACAAGCATAAGGATGCTCATAGGTGTACCTGGTACCAGAGCACCCTAGGCCAAAGATCAATGATCGATTTTGTAATCGTATCAGCTGATCTGAGGCCGTATGTTTTGGACACTCGGGTGAAGAGAGGGGCTGAACTGTCAACTGATCACCATCTGGTGGTGAGTTGGGTCAGATGGCGGGGGAAACCTCTGGATAAACCTGGCAAACCCAAACGTGTAGTGCGCCTGGAAGAGTGGCAGCACATCACAGTAGCTCCTTTGAATTCCTTTCATTTTACTTTATTTTTGGTATTATTCTTAACTTTTCTTGCCTTTTTTTTAATCTCTTACCTTCCATAAACCACTAATTATGGTTCTTGGGCGCTTTTGTGTGTTTTCGTTACTTTTCTTTTTCTTTTCGGGCCGTTTGGTGCTTGGCTTTGATCAGCGGAGCAGCAGACCTTTTGTTTACACCCGCGAGGAGCTGTTTGCCCTCTCCTTACCAGCGCTATGGGGAACGCGGCCGGACCTTCCCGTGGAAGTACGGAAAAAGCGCAGGGGACGCCGTGCCGGCATAAAGATGAAGGAGCGCAGAAGAAAATTTAAGCCTGCAATCCCCTCTGTCCTCATGGGGAACGTGCGGTCTTTGGCGAACAAAATGGACGAATTGTTTGGGCTCGTCCGAACTCAAAAGGAGTACGCCGTGTGCAGCATCATGTGCTTTACGGAGACTTGGCTACACGCGGACTTCCCGGACCACAGCCCGTCTCTACCCGGCTTCACAACCTCACGGGCGGATAGAAGCACACTCCTGAGCGGTAAGAAAATAGGCGGAGGGATTGCCATCTTTGTGAACGAGAGGTGGTGTAATCCTGCTCATATTACTGTAAAGGAGTGTGTTTGTACGCCGGACATTGAACTTCTGGCTGTTGGAATTCGGCCATATTATTTGCCAAGGGAATTTACTTCTGTAATCTTCATCGGAGTGTATGTTCCTCCTTCTGCTGACGAAACTGCTGCTTGTGACACCATTCACGCCGCTGTTGCTAAGCAACAGACCAAACATCCCGATGCCCTCATTCTCATTTCGGGTGACTTTAATCATGTTTCTCTGGACTCTATTTTACCCACTTTCCATCAATATGTACACTGTGCAACACGGGAAAATAAAACTCTGGACCTACTGTATGCTAATTCAAAAGATGCATACAGCGCCACTGCCCTGCCCCCCTTGGGACGGTCTGATCATAATCTGGTGCTTTTAACACCTCATTACGTTCCTGCTGTGAGGAGGCAGCCCATCTCAACTAAATCAGTGCAAATGAGAAGCATTGAGGCAGGCATAGCCTTACAAGACTGCTTTGAGACTACAGACTGGGAAGTACTCTGTAAGCCTCACGGGACAGATGTCAACAAAATCACAGACTGCATCACTGACTACATACATTTCTGTGAGGACTCCATCATCCCGACAAAAACTGTCCACTGTTACCCAAATAACAAGCCGTGGATCACCAGCCAGCTAAAGGTGCTGCTAAATAAAAAGAAGCGAGCCTTCAGATCCGGTGATCGGGACGAGTTGAAGAGGATTCAGTGGCAGCTCAGAGTTAATCTTCAAGAAGGGAAATATGCCTATAGAAGGAAGCTTGAAGCTAAACTCCAACAAAACAACACTTTTGAGGTTTGGAAAGGTATGAAGGCCATCACAGGCTTCAACAATAAAGCCAAACTGCTGGATGGGGGTGCAGATAGAGCCAACGAGCTGAATTTGTTTTTCAACAGATTTAGCAACGCACCCCTTACTGGCCCTCCCCCCACTACTCCTGTTCTCACACCTCCACCTCCCCCTCCTTCTCTTTTACCTGCCACAGCCGTTTTTCCCCCCCTCTCCCCTCCCCCACTTCCACCCCCACTGAGAAAGTCAGCCCGGTGTGTCTGACACCTGGACTTGTAAGACGGCAGCTGGAGAAAGTCAATCCAGCTAAGTCAGCAGGCCCTGACCGAGTCAACCCCTGGGTCCTGAAGACTTGCGCTGCTCAGCTAACTGGGATCCTGCACTTCATCTTCAACCTGAGTCTGAAGCTAGAACGGATACCAGTGCTATGGAAAACATCCTGCATAGTGCCGGTGCCCAAGAAGCCCATCCCATCGAGCTCAAATGACTTCAGACCTGTTGCCCTGACGTCCCAGGTCATGAAGGTCCTCGAGAGACTTGTGCTGGATCAGCTGAGGCCACTGGTGGCTCCTTCCCTGGATCCTCTACAGTTTGCATATCAGCCCCATGTAGGAGTGGACGATGCTGTTATCTACCTGCTGCATCATGCTCACTCTCACCTGGATGGTGGGAAGGGCACTGTGAGGATCATGTTTTTTTATTTTTCCAGTGCCTTTAACACCATTCAGCCAATTCTGATGAGTGACAAGTTGCTCAGGATGGGTGTCAGTTCATCCATTGTCTCCTGGATCACTGATTACTTGTCTGACAGGCCCCAGTTTGTGCGACTGGGGAGCTCCGTGTCGGATACTGTGGTCAGTGGTGTAGGTGCTCCACAGGGGACCGTCCTGTGTCCTTTCCTGTTCACCCTGTACACCTCAGACTTCCAGTATAGTTCCAGGTCCTGCCACCTGCAGAAATACTCTGACGACTCTGCTGTGGTCGGGTCTATCGGAGAGGGACGGGAATTGGAGTACAGGACACTGATCGCTGACTTTGTGGAGTGGTCTCAGGCGAACCATCTGGTCCTTAATGTGGACAAGACCAAGGAGCTGGTCATCGACTTCAGGAAGAGAGTGACCCCGGTGGAGCCCATCAAGATCCAGGGCCGGGAGGTGGCAGTAGTGGAGCAGTACAAGTACCTGGGAGTCCACTTGAACAGCAGACTGGACTGGAAGGACAACTGCAAAGCTGTTTACAAGAAGGGCATGAGCAGACTCTTTTTTCTGAGGAAGCTTAGGTCATTCAATGTGTGCAACAAGCTGTTGGAGATATTTTATCAGTCTGTTGTGGCCAGTGCACTGTACTTTGCAGTGGTTTGTTGGGGGAGCAGCACTAGCAAAAGGGACTCAAACCGGATTGATAATCTGATCCGGAAAGCCGGCCAAACTATTGACACGTTTGTGTCAGTGAGGGACAGGAGGTCACTGGACAAACTGCTGGCCATCATGGACAATCCTGCCCACCCACTCCACCTGACAATTAAGGGACAGCGGAGTTCATACTCCAACAGGCTCCTTCAACTTCCTTCCCGCACTGTGCGATTCAAGAACTCCTTCATTCCACACTCCATCCAGCTGTATAATCACTCGCCATACAGCAATAGATGACATCTGCCTATTACCTGACACCTGACATTTTAGCTACTTCTCTTTGTTTATAATGTCTATTTTCTATTTCCTGCTGGACCTACTCTCCATTTTATGCTGCTGCTGTCATATAGACTGTATATATTGTAATATTGTACATGGTCATTGGTTTATATTGTATATATGTTATAGACATAATATAATATATCTGTATATAAATTACTCTGTACACATATTATGTATATATTCGTATATATGTTTGATTTTTTTATAGCTATATTAGTCTATTTATACCTGCATTGTCCTTTCCATCATTGTAACTGAGCTACTGTGTTGAACAATTTCCCTTGTGGATCATTAAAGTTTGTCTAAGTCTAAGACTAGTCTAAGGTGACCTGGGAACGTTTGGAGGAGTCCTCTGTCCGGAAGGACTTCTCTACCATCCCTGTGGAGGTTGGGGACATTGAACAGGAATGGGCAATGTTCAAAGCCTCTATTGCTAAAGCTGCAGCTGCGAGCTTTGGCCAGAAGGTCATAGGTCCCTCAAGGGGCGGTAACTCTCAAACACCCTGGTGGATAGCGGTGGTCAGGGAAGCCGTCCGACTTTATGAAGGAGTCCTACCGGGGTATGTTATACCAGGGGACTCCGGAGGCAGTTGCAAGGTACCGACAGGCCCGTAGGGCAGCGGCCGTGGCTGTGGACGAGGTTAAGCAGTGGGTGTGGGAGCAGTTCGGGGAATCCATGGAGAAGGACTATCGAGCGGCACCAAAGCTGTTCTGCTTCCCATCCAAGCTGTGTAAAGCAAGGACGGGTCTCTGCTGACTTCAAGTGAGAAAGTCGTAGGGCTTTGGAAAGAGCACTTTGAGGAACTCCTGACACAACTACATCAGACACACCCTCCCTGACAGGAGTGGAGCCTGAGGATGATGGGGGATTGGTGTCATTCTCTTGCAGTGAAGGCACTGAGGTTGTTAGACAACTCCACAGTGGCAAAGCTCAGGGGGTTGACGAGATTCGTCCAGAAATGCTGAAGGCTCTCTGTGTTGAGGGGCTGTCTTCGTTGAGTCTGGGACAGTGCCGAGGGAGTGGCAGACTGGGGTGGTGGTTCCCCCATTCAAAAAAGGGGACCAGAGTGTGTGTGTGCTAATTACAGGGGTATCACACTACTCAGCCTCCCTGGGAAAGTTTACGCCAAGGTACTGGAAAGGAGGGTCGGGCCGATAATCGAACCTCAGATACAAGAAGAGCAATGTGTATTTCATTCTGGTCGAGGAACAACTGACCAGCTCTTTACTCTTGCGGGAATACTGGAGAAGGCCTGGGAGTATGCCTATCCAGTCTACATGTGCTTTGTGGATTTGGAGAAGGCGTATAACCGGGTCCCCCGGGAGATCCTGTGAGAGGTGCTGAGGGAGTACGGGGTGAGGGAGACCCTGCTGAGGGCCATCCAATCTCTGTACAACCAAAGCGAGAGTTGTGTCCGGGTGCTTGGATGTAGGTCGGATCCCTTTCCAGTGGGGGTTGGTCTCCGCCAGGGCTGCGCTCTGTCACCTATCCTGTTTGTGATTTTCATGGACAGGATTTCTAGACAGAGTCGTGACCATGGCGGAGAGTGTATACGTCTCGGGGGGCTAAAGGTTGCGTCACTGCTGTTTGCAGATGATGTGGTTCTGATGGCACCATCGGTTCTAGAACTTCAGCTCTCACTGGATCGGTTCGCAGCCGAGTGTTCAGCAGCTGGAATGAGGATCAGTATCTCCAAATCTGAGGCCATTGTTCTCAGCAGGAAACCGATGGTTTGTACAGTCCAGGTAGAGAACGAGACTCTGTCCCAGGTGGAGGAGTTTAAGTATCTTGGGGTCTTGATCACGAGTGAGGGAAAGATGGAGAAGGAAATCAGCCGGAGAATTTGGAGCAGCTGGGGCAGTATTGCAGTCTCTCTGCAGCACTGTTGTGACAAAACGAGAGCTGAGCCAGAAGGCAAAGCTCTCGGTCTACCGAGCTATCTACATTCCTACTCTCACCTATGGTCATGAAGTGTGGGTCATGACCGAAAGAATAAGATCGCGGATACAAGCGGTGGAAATGAGTTTCCTCAAAAGGGTGGCTGGCATCTCTCTTAGAGATAGGGTGAGAAGTTCAGTCACCCGAGAGAGACTCGGAGTAGAGCCGCTGCTCCTTCGCTTCATAAGGAGCCAGCTTAGGTGGTTCGGGCATCTTGTGCGGATGCCTCACGAGCGTCTCCCTAGGGAGGTCCTCATTGCACGTCCCACTGGGAGGAGACCCGGGGCAGCCCAAGGACCAGATGGGGGGATTACATCTCCTCTCTGGCCTGGGAGTGCTTAGGGGTCCCCCAGGAGGAAGTTGCTAATGTTGCTCTGGAGAGGGAAGTCTGGGGGTCTCTGCTGGAGCTGATGTACCCGCGACCCGATTCTGGATAAGCAGTTGAAGATGGATAGATGGATGGATGGACATCATGTGTTACCTTCATTATAACACTTATATAAGGCTTTTAATTTTTTGCGGCTCCAGACAGATTTTTTTTTTTGTATTTTTGGTCCAATATGGCTCTTTCAACATTTTGGGTTGCCGACCCTGTGTTAACCTATGAAAACATTTATGAAAAGTATCAATGTTGTTGTTAAAAAAATCAGTTTCAGGAGATCACCAAAGAAATACCTCTATCCTTGAAATCTATGGTGACTCAAGATATTTTATAGTCAAACACCACTCCTTGTCTGAGAAACCTTAATATTGAAGATGTTCATTTCTGTGATGGAAAATGTTCCAACAAATATATGAGGGCAATTTCCGGGCACAATTCATAGACAATATATCCGGAAGGGGTTTACAAAAGTTGAGCTAAGGAAAATAAGGACTAAATACATTACGTACCCAATTCTTCCCAGAATTAAAGAAATACAATTTAAAATGATAAATGGAATATACCCTTCAAAGGATTTTTTGAAACTAAAATTGAACATGGAGTTTAACGGCTGTTATATCTGTGGAGCTGTAGAGGATGTTAATTTGTGGAATGTGAGAGTGTACATGTGTTTTGGGAGGAGATCAGAGATTGGCTGATTGACAAGGGTGTGGAGATGTCCCCATTCACAATAAAATAGATCAAATTTGACCTATTTATAAATGATGGTAACATAGAAATGTTTGTCTATATTATTATGCTGCAAGCAACATTTTTTATACATAAATGTTTATTTCTGAAATTAAAACCTACATTTTCTAATTAGCTTAATGGTTTCAAATTATCAATTAAATCTTGGGAAATGATTACAAGTACAAAAGCCCCTAAATCTTTATTTAAAAAAATCAAAGTGATATAAATTAGCCATTTTTTTGTGTTTTTTGAATTTTTTATTTTATCATATTGTTCATTATTATTATTATTTATTATTAGTAATACTTTAATAATGTTTGTATTTGCTTTTATTTTCTTTCCTTGACATGTTTTGTTAAAGTCATAATTTGCTCAACCTGATGGATGTGTAACATTTTTGAATATGTTGAAAGTGCCTTGACTTTTATGTACATTGTGGATATATGTTTGTTGATCAATAAATAAATAAAAAGTGCTAGCTAGTTAATTTGTCCAAATGCTACCTTTAAACGCTCCCAATCCATAGAGGGAGCTTCACTAACCACGTTAAACCCAGATTCCGATCTAACAAAGGTCTTAACTCATTCTCTTTCTATGCCACATCAATGTGGAATGCACTTGTAGTAGAATTTCTGACCTTTGACCTATATTGCATGTCTATCAAGAATGTACGCTCATTTAATTTCTCTTCTATTCTGTGCCAGTGGGAAAAAGGTGAATGTGGAGTTGTGCCAACCTGTCTACAGAATGTTTAGAATTTCCAAATATGACTAAGAGATAAAAGGTTGTTTTGGAACAGACAAAACCAAAACAAAACAATCATGACGCATTAGATAACAAACAATGACGCACAAGAGACATATAAAAAATGGCAGAAGACCGGAACTCGACAGTGATTTTGGCTTGTGTGTGTCTTGTTTACATGTGGTCTGTCTGCACGGCCAACTTAATTCAACCTGCTCTTCTGATAATGGGTAAATACATTTGTTGTACTAAACTACTTTTGTTGCCTGTTTAAGCTTCGGACAATCCACTACACAAATTGGCGTCACGAACAGGATGGTTTAGAAGCTACAGGTCGACAGCCGCTCCCGCTCTCTCTGTCAGGCAGACAGTGTGTTGCACGCGCGCATCACAAGGTAAGCGTTTTGCTTAAAGTGTAAACATTTTCTGCCTGGAGAGAGCCGGATCGATAAGACTAATTGCTGAATCTATTTTTGATAAAAGATAGGTTTAGTCAGGTTCTCCAAAAACAACCTGGACTGGGGTAAATTATGGTTGGATTGAGTTGTTTTATATGTGATCATTTGTCTGTGTGTTTGTTGAAAACTTGTGATTTCTTGTTTTTAACATAAGGGGATTGTTGATAGAATTTTGGTGGTTTGGAGTGTTTTTGAAGCATAGACGATGTGAGACGAAAAATTTATTTTAACCTCTTCATCCTCTGTCGTTGCTGGCAGAGGATGCTTCTTGCTGCAAGTGCATCAGATTAGTCAGAGTTGGATACAGCTAAATTATAGGCAAGATTTGCTAACTGGTGTGACATTTGGCCCATATAAATTGATGACGTCTATGAAGGTGCGACATATCTGTTTATGTGGAAACTGCAGCGGTGGGAAAAGCCTCTTATAGGTGACCGCTCATTGACTCCGGTAAAGGAGATCAACTGAGCGGAGAGCTGTCACGACGAATTTGGAAATTTGCTGCAAATAGACAGGTATTGATCGGGCTGCATATGGTAGAGCTTTGGTGAAACTTGGTGAAACTGTATGGACTGACCAGACACGAGTCTGTAGGATTGCAGGGTGATTCCCCGTGGTCCTACTGGGCGCTAGGCCAGGTTTTTTCCGTGATGGTCAGGGATAGTGCAGGTGCTGCTCCAATGAAACGGCTTAATCGCTGTTTTATGAGCAATGATGGAACCTGGTTTTTGTGATATGAGACGGCCGATTCCACAAAAGCACGCGTGCATTAGTTCTTTATATTTGTCCGGACAATGGGGTGGTATGGTAATTTAACAATGTGTGTGTATAATGATGAATGCTGAAATGTGTGTGTATTGAGTGAGTCAGTTTATGTTGGTACATTTAGATATATGCGTAATTTAATAACTTTTGTGTAGCACCTGGTTTCTTATCTGGTTTAATTCCCCCCCCTTCCTTTTCCTCACCTCCCAACCTCCCTTCACGCTTTTTCTCACAGCCCCGCTATCTGTAAAAGTTGGGAAATTGTCCAAAATGTGTGTGCGTGTGAGAAAATAGACAAAGTTATGTACAGAAAACACATGAGTGAATGATCCATCCATATAATTATTTTCTTCCGCTTATCAAGAGGTTGGATCGCGGAGGCAGCAGCCTAAGCAGGGAAGCTCCCCCTCTTTGGCGCTGCGAGCGAATTCCAGTCATTTGAATTTGTTTTTAACTATACTTGTGATTGTATATATATATATATATATATATTTATATATATATATATATATATATATATATATATATATATATATATATATATATATATATATATATATATATATATATATATATATATATATATATATATATATATATAGTGGACAGCTGTACTCAAATCTGAAGAGAAGGCTGACAGGTTGGTTTTGATAATAGGAAAAATAAAATATATTGTATATGAATAAATAAACATTTAAATATCAACACATACATTTGGACTGGGACATTGAAGCATTGTTAAATTCATTATTCATTAATTATGTGTGTAATATACTGTATTGAACAGCCTTGTTGCTTATCTGATCCATCCAGTTCCTGTGTGGAAGTTGAGACAAACACACACGCACATCATAGAGTAGGACACATTGTAACTTTGAATTAATAGTTATACAACAAATAAATTAATAATATTGAATTTAAATTTGATAAAGATAAATTGATTATACATTGACATTTTAATTTGTTTTAGGAATAAACACACAATAAAATAAAAGTTAAATTTATATTCTAAAAACATCTAAGGGCATCTGTGCAAACTGTGAAACATAGAGTCTGAAGAAGTACAGAAAAGAGGCGCCAACACTCAGCGCCATAGTCAAAACAAAACGTAGAGAAGCGTTAAACAAATTCTAATCAGAAGGAAGACAGACCAAAAAATGAGAACTTAAGTAAACAGACAGCAAGTAAACCAGAAATAATAATGTAAATAAATAACAAAGAAAGCAAATTTCTATGTGACATTGGTGCATGTAGAATTACAAATATAGAATAAAACTAAATGGAAATAACTGTCTGCAAGATGAGCATGACGTCATGAATTGTGCTCGGGTTAGTAATAGATAGATAGATAGACAGATAAAACGTTATTGATTCCTTCAGGAGAGTTCCCTCAGGAAGAAGAAGTAAAAAGTAAACAGTAACTAATAAGGGTATAAATGGAAACAAAATAGAAAAATATTACAAGGAGAATAAAAATAGAACAGTAAAATAAGAGAAATTAGGCATTAATGACCATGATATAAAAAAGTATTGCACTGTTATTGTTTTGCATTCCCTGTCATCCTAGCCCCCCCAAAGAGGAGTTGTACAGTCTAATGATGTATGAGACAAAGGATTTTTTATAGGCTAAACCAGTCGTTCTCAAAGGAGGATATGGTGTTTCCGCCCGGACAAAAAAGGGGGGTACTTGAAGGTATGCCAAGGGGTACCTGAGATTTTAAATATTTTAAAATAGCGACAATTCAAAATCCTTTATAAATATAATTATAGAAGAATAATTCTTCAACAAAATAAATATTTAGAATTAAGTTCACGAGCCCAGATGGATCTCTATTACAATATCCAAAGAAGGTTGATGATTGATTATATGCATAGAAATCTTTATTATAATTTAATCACTTGTTTAATTTTTAAAACGTTTTAGTTATTCTTATATTTTTTTGTCCAAATAAGTCAATTAAGACCACAACAAATGAGCAATATGGTGCACTGTTATACAATTTAATAAATCAGAAAATGATGACATTATGCTGTATTTTATTTTTTTATTTTACTGGGAAAAAAGGTTGAAAACCACTGCCCTAAATCATATCTAAAGCTAAAATTATTTTATAAGACTGATTATTTTGGATTATTGTGTTTGTATTGTGAGAGAAGGAGAGAAAGTGAGAGAGAGAGGAAGAGAGAGCAGGTGAAAAAACAGATTGAGGGTGAAGAGGATGGTTTGAGAAAATATGGGAAAAAGATGTTTATAACCTTACGTTATGTGAATGGTTTCTATGAGAACAGAAAATAGAAACATTGTGTGAAGTGTAAGGAAGAGATGGATACAGGATGTTGTTTGTAAAGGAAAACGAAAGTGAAGAAAAGATGAGAAAGTGACAAATGAAGGTATTCGTAAATGGTATGCTGTTGATTGTGGTTAGCTGCAAGTTTGTTTAATTGTTTGTTTGTTTAGTTGTTTGAGTGAAAGGGGAAGAAATCAATAGGAATAATTACATGCAAAATGGAATAAAACTATGAGTGCGATAGATAATGAATGAATAAATGAAATAAGTTTATTTTGGTCATATAATCAACCATCAACCAATTTGTGTGAGCAGTTTAACAGTAAATTAGACATATTAACAATCATACACATTTACACACAGAAAAGAAAAGAAAAAGAATGACCGAAAAAAGAATAGGCGGAAGCCAAAGCTTATATTGCCCTATGATATACATTTACTGAACATTAAATTACCTGGAACATCAACGTTAAAAGATGAAAGTAATTGTTACTATATTTTATAATGTTCAAAAAACTTTACCTTTCTAGGGTTTCCAAAACCATAACAAAAAACTACATGTGTTCAGCTCATCACTGAGGATGGTACATCATTTAACTCCTAAAACTGAAATACATTTGTGTTTTTATTTTTATTTTTTTGACCTATTTCAAAAATCAATATCCCCCGTAAATGATAGTTTTCTCCTCATAATGTAAATAAGCTAAGAATACAAACTGGAAGGCTGTTGTTCTTTACTCGGAAACATAATTGCCATTGTTTTAAAATTAAATTATCTGAACATTTAACACATTATGACTTATAAACATGGATTGGTATGATCATAATAATAATGCTTTGTGTATTATTGAAATGAGCCTGTTAAGTTTAAGTATTGGGTCTATATTTCTTCAATCAATCAATCAATGTTTATTTATATAGCCCTAAATCACAAGTGTCTCAAAGGGCATCAAAGGACATCCTCGGTACAGAGCCCACATTTCTTCTATAAACATTTCCCCAAACTTCAAAACAATACTACATATGGAAAAATAAATGAATGAGATAACATATGCAGACATTTCTTATTCAGCATGTGTTTTACTTTATGCTGAATGGCAACGATTTGGATATTTTTCTTTAATATGTTCAATATGCGGCTTCCAACATATTAATGATCAATTACTATTCTCAAGAATGTAGTTCATATATACTCTGTCAATTTCCACTTGATTCAACTTTAATTTTTGTTTCACAATTTGACCGTGCCCCTCTTACCATTTGACTTTGCACCACTAAACACCACAAATTTAGTTTTGTTATCATTCAATGATTACTTATTAATATTAAATAATTTTTTAGGTGAATCAACGCGACCTCGATTTCCTCAACGATTTCTTCAAGTCTTCTCCTGAACAATATACATTTGTATTATTTGCAAACGTAATACATTTAATTTATTAGATACTGAACAAAGATCACTTAGATTAAGTATAAATAGCTTAGGTCCCAATAACAAGGCTTGTGGAACCCCACAAGTGACTTTTTCTGGCTGTGATTTAGTCTTATTTAAATTCCCCATATTGAGATCTATTACTCAAAACAACTACTTAACCACTATTGTGAAACACTTTTAATTTATGGGAGTATTGGGATAGGATTGAGGAAGATGTCCGCTGTGGTGGTGGTTAGTTTGGAAATCAATTTAATAAAAGTAAGTTTAAGTCAGGTAACTTTAAAGTGCAGTCTGACATTTTAGTTTGGAGTAATTTATATTTTTATTTAGACATTGCAGTACACCATACTTCTGGATGTTGAGCTAGAAGAGGATAATGGCATGACAGAATAAAGTTAGAGTTAAAGTTGGGGTGCCAGTGATTGTCACACACACACTGGGTGTGGTGGAATTTGTCCTCTGCATTTGGCCCATCCCCGTGATCGCCCCTGGGAGGTGGGGGGAGCAGTGGGCAGCAGCGGTGCCACGCCCGGGAATCATTTTTGGTGATTTGGCTCCCAAATTTTTTATAGTCTTTGGTGTGACTCGACCGGGGTTTTGAACTTGCGACCTGCCGATCTCAGGGCGGACACTCTAACCACTAGGCCACTGAGATGAAGGAGGCAAACCAAATCTCAACAGCTTTCAGTTAGCTACAGATTTTGAGAGTGTAATGCGAATAACTATAACTTTACAACTGTTTGCTGTGAATAGTGTTGAATAATAAATACAAATAACAGCCTACATTAATAACTAGAATAAGAGCCGATATGTAAAGTGTTAAAAAGAGGAGAAGTGTGATTAGGCCTGGCGCTTAGAGCATGGCCTTGTGTGTTTGTTGTGACTAGGTTGGATAACCAGTTGGAGACAGGCAAGGCAAGGCGGGGCAGCTTTGTTTGTGTGGCGTTTTTCCAGGAAAGGGCAGACTCAAAGTGCTTCACAGACAACAAAGTGAAATGAAAGAAAATAAAAGCAAAATTAAAATGCAGACAATAAAAATAAAAACAGTGCGGACGTTAAAAGTTAAAAGATTAAAAGATTTAGCTGAAAGATAAGGAGAAACGTGAATAAATACATTCTTTTGTTTTGGAGAGTATCACGCACAGCGGGAGGTCAGAGAGCAAGCATGACAGCTTCCTCGCGCCTACTGATAGACAAATGATAGTTTAAATTAACTTATAGATAATCTTTAAGTGAATTAAAAGGGTATTTAAATACACATGAAGTAGTACGTATAATCTTTGAATTAAGGTTATTGATTAGCATTTAATGGGATAGTTAAGACTGTAATTTCAAAACGTGATATGCAAAATTGAACTAACCGAGAGGATATGAAAACGATGGGTGTACATGTTTTGAGTTCCAAATTCTGGAGGAAAAACCTCAACAAAACGTAAAACCATACAGACGGACTTGGGTGGTAGCCACGGTTGTGCTAGGTCAAGCGAGGGTGGAAAGGATATGCAGCAGAGGGACTGCCAATCTGAACAAGACAAGCTCCAAAGTTGTAGCCAGAACATGCTCACAAAAAATACAGGTGTGACAGCAGGACGAACAGCAGGATACAAACAGACCCCTGCTGGACATAAGTGTCAACGGACAATGTTCAACACAATCTTTGAAGCATTCCTTTGTGGTCAACCTGCACACACCTTGTAATGACCTGCTTACGAACTGTGCCCTGACAATTCAATACCGCACGGAAGGAACTTCCTGATGTTGCCTGACAGCACGACATCAGCTGACAACTACTGGGGACGCCTCCCAGGAACGAATGGAGGACGGGGACTGTTCCAACTGTCCTAGCACTGGCTGACTGAGGTGCGTCCGTGTGCCCTGCCACCCAAACCGCCAAAGTGTATGATCACCAATTAGATGACTCATAATAGGAGCCTTTTGACTCTTATATAGGGTGGGACTCAAGGTATGGCCGCTCATGTGAACTATCCTTACAACAATTAGAATGGTATACGATGGACAACTAATGACCCACATTGTTCCCTCTGTCCTGCCTACGAAACCAAAAATGTAGGTCAAATGATAAAACAGGGCGTAGCTGCCGCTGATTGAACCGATACGCTGATACCACATTTTCAATTATTTCGGTTGTCTGTTAAAAACATAGCTATTGGTTGCAATTTGGACATTCCTGCTGTAGGCTACAAAGAGCTAGCAGCTACACAACAGCTGAGCTAAAACAAAATTTAAGCATATCAAATAATTGTAGTTGCTTATTACATACACAAAGTCGCAGAGAGACAGAAGTCTGTAGAAAGTATTCAGTAACAAACGTGTCCGCATTATTAAACTTTCTACCACAGGAAACATACTGAACAAGTACAGCAGTTACTGTCAGACTCTAATCCGGATTACCTTGTCTATCAGACACATGGTTAAAACCCATAACACCTTTCGTTCTAATTAATGTCCCGGGGGACAAGCTTACAGAAAAGACAGATCGAGTGACAAAGGGGGGAGGAATTATGATTTATGAAAGGGAAAACATTAAAAGTAGATCAATTTGAGTATGTTAAAATTAAAATCACATTAAATATCAATGGCGCTACTATCGCAGACAGTCTGGACATAAGTAATAATTTTAATGAACATTTCATCCAGTCTGTACAAACCCTGAATAAAAAGTCCCTCAAAATCAGTGCAAATAATTGTCATTGATTCAGGATGGACTAATTTTAGAATTAACAAATGAAACAAAGTTAAACAAAATCTTCACTGCATTATCAGACTCACGATCTAGAGATATATATATGGGTTGGACACTATCTTCCTAAAAACATATAAGGATTGTATTATTGCTCGTATAACAACGATTGATAAATAAATCAATAACGGAAAACACTTTCCCTACCACGTCGAGAAACTGCTACTATGATTAAATCCATAAAGCAGGAAATAAAGAAGACCAGAACATGTACAGACCAATTAGCCTTCTCCACGTTTTAACAAAAGGAATAGAAAATTTGAAGTTAAAAGGTGGCTTTGGAGCAATCAAGGCTGCTCACACGGTCACTAAGAGGGGCATTATGTTGACACATCAATTTAATGAGTATTATATTTATCCATGAGAGCATTTTTGTTGTAAATTTTGAGGTATGGCTGTTAAAATCTTGGTTGTTGTTACGAATGATGACAGATGTGAACAAGAGCATGTATTGTCTTTGTGTGATGATGTAAATAAGGTGTGGTTGTATTGTATGTTAAGAATGTGTCCATGAAGGGGCATTTGGTGACTTTTCTTATAATTGATTACATGCTACAGTATGATTATTTTTGATTAATTATTGATTATTATGAATGTATATATTTATTATGATTAATTAGTGTCATAATTTTATTGCTTGATTTTTGGATCCCTTTAATTTAGGTAGCCAGGGACTGCAGATGGAAAGTAGCTATTTAGATATAATCTGGTACAGAACATATCTGTTTCTGAACTTAATGTTTCTGTGCATTGTCCCATCATAGATAGACTAAATTAAATACAACTATTTAGTGAATTATTGAGCCCACAATAATTCACTAGGTGTTGTAAAATATCAAAGTACTATTGCAAAAGCGAACAGTGACCTCAAACATGACCTGTCCTCCGCCTCTGTTCTTGCTGCACTTGACTATCAGCTGCCTTTTCTTTTTCTCGGATGTTTCTGAAAGTACTAATACTACTATTACTATTACTATTACTATTACTATTACTATTACTATTACTATTACTACGACTAACACTGTCCCTGTGAGAGGGACAGAGGGGGGAGGTGAGTTTGGATTGGGTCAAGTTTGAGCGTGTTGAGGTTTTATTTAATCGATATGATCAATCCGGTACAAGGATAAAGGAACGCAATGATTTAGATTGACAATTGCAGTGGTTGGCGAAAGCAACCCCAACCTCAAAAGAGGGTGCCAATTCAGTAATTAAATGTTTTGTGAATGATCTAATATCCCGACATGGTTTCCCCAAAAAGATTAGGTCAAACAACGGCACCTATTTTAAGAAAACAGGTTAATCTTCTTCAGTCACAAGATCAGCACTTCTCAGGACCAGCAGCTTCCTAGGAAGGTGGAAAGACCATGAGACCAAAATGGTAAGTTTGCAAAATGTAGAATTTGTGTGCCAGTTCCTCTGTGCAGATTTGAGGATGAAAGCAGCCACTCCAGATTCCCTTGCACTCGCTAAGAGGGGCACGGTCAAAGCCAATCCAGGACCAACACCCGATACCTGACTGGAAGGAACCGAGAGGAGAGACAACACCTTGCCAGCGATGACAAGAACAACTAAGGTTGCCAGCCAATGTGTCCATCAGGACTCCAGCAGCTGTGGAAAGAAGTGTCGGGAGTGCCGAAGCGGCGAGGAGGCCTGGACCAAAGCCCCACGCCCCATACTCTGCCCCCGCCTTCCCCAAAGCCCCCACAGCTCCAACTTTTTCTCAGCTTTTCCCCAATTTCGGCCAGCACGCACCGGCCACTGAACAGTCTGCCCAATGGACTGAACCACACCCCAAGAAGAGACAGAGACAGACTGTTTGAGTGGATCTCCTTCTTCACCAAGGCAGCCAAAAGCCCAACGAGGTGTCGGCAGGCCACCAGCCTGAGGCACCACCGAGCCATCTATACGAGCACTAATCGAACATGGACTCACACGAAATTCAGTTGTGTGCTCAAAATGAATTGGTAATTAACAATATTGGTAACTACATCCATTGCAAATGCCGGGAAAAATATTTTTGCAAATGTCTTACAGTCATAAGTCTATATACATTCATCTATTTATGTTCAATGATGTTCATGATCAAAGTATTTGTTATTCCTTTACTAAATCAAAGGGTAGGCCACTAATTGTGTTCTGTGAGATGGTTTTACTGCAGGCTGGTAACAGCGATCGCTCTGAAGGAGGGTCATAGACGGAATTTTTGCCTCGTATAAAAACATTGAGGTTTTTGCCTCTATCTGTGGTAGAGATTTAACTTAGTAGTCTACATCAGAAATTGTTTTGGTCCAGGGTCTTAAGACCCTGTAAGGCGGGTATGTAGTAGAATTTCTGACCTTTGACCTATATTGCATGTCTATCAAGAATGTACGCTCATTTAATTTCTCTTCTATTCTGTGCCAGTGGGACAAAGGTGAATATGGAGTTGTGCCAACCTGTCTACAGAATGTTTAGAATTTCCAAATATGACTAAGAGATACAAGGTTGTTTTGGAACAGACAAAACCAAAACAAAACAATCATGACGCATTAGATAACAAACAATGACGCACAAGAGACATATAAAAAATGGCAGAAGACCGGAACTCGACAGTGATTTTGGCTTGTGTGTGTCTTGTTTACTCCGGAGTAACATGTGGTCTGTCTGCACGGCCAACTTAATTCAACCTGCTCTTCTGATAATGGGTAAATACATTTGTTGTACTAAACTACTTTTGTTGCCTGTTTAAGCTTCGGACAATCCACTACACACTCCCAACAGGTGTAAAAGAAAGGGCATCTCTATCCTCCTTCAAAACCGCACTGAAACAACACCTCCAGGCAACTTCAACCCTAAACTAACACCCTCCCTTCCACATCATACCTCTTCGGATTGTAAATAATCAAATGTAAATAATCAAATGTAAATAATCAAATGTAGACACTTTTTCTTATACTTTCTGATCTCTCTCTCTCTGTGTCCACTACCTGCTGTACACATCCTACCAAGTCAGTCCTACACTGTTCCAATGTCCATTTCTCTGATGATGCAATTGTTGATGGCTGAAGTGTTGATACCAACCAATCCTATAACCCCCCCCCCCCCCACCCACCCACCCCTTCGTATCCCACACCCCGGATTGTAAATAATGTAAATAATTCATTGTATATACTCTGATGATTATTGTGTGTGATGACTGTATTATGAAAATAGTATATATCTGTATCATGAATCAATTTAAGTGGACACCGACTTAAACAAGTTGAAAAACTTATTCGGGTGTTACGATTTAGTGGTCAATTGTACGGAATATGTACTTCACTGTGCAATCTACTAATGAAAGTTTCAATCAATCAATCAATCATATTGTTTATTATTATTATTATTTATTATTAGTAATACTTCAATAGTGTTTGTATTTGCTTTTATTTTCTTTCCTTGACATGTTTTGTTAAAGTCATAATTTGCTCAACCTGATGGATGTGTAACATTTTTGAATATGTTGAAAGTGTCTTGACTTTTATGTACATTGTGGATATATGTTTGTTGATCAATAAATAAATAAGAAGTGCTAGCTAGCTAATTTGTCCAAATGCTACCTTTAAACGCTCCCAATCCATAGTTTATTCTGATTATTTCTGCTTAGTGATCGATTACTAAAATGACAATTTATCTAGATAAATGTTTAGACTGATTTTTACGTCACCTTTTATTTGCATAAAGTACTTGATTTGATCACATTATTTGAGCTGAAAATATTTTATTGTCATGGCAGACAGGAGCACTTGGAGTGACTGTACTTAACCGGACGTGACGTCACAAGAAACTACGCCACAAGATGGCAGAAATGTGACATGAAGTATGTCTTGCTGCCGTAAAACCTTAGTCGAAGTGGGGGAAAAAAGGCAACTCAAAAAAGGATAAGCTACAAGATAATTTCAAAATGTTGAAAGAGTTGGTGAAGGAGCGACTAATGGCGGCAGCCAATGAAATATTCAGGCTGTTTGAAAGAACGATAGCGTCGTACGAGGAGGAATTGGAACGAACGATAGCATCTTACGAGGAGGAACTTGACAAAACAATAGCGTCCTACGAGGAGGAACTTTCTCGCGCAGGAGAGGAAAACAAA
This sequence comes from Entelurus aequoreus, assembly GCF_033978785.1. NCBI lineage: Eukaryota > Metazoa > Chordata > Actinopteri > Syngnathiformes > Syngnathidae > Entelurus > Entelurus aequoreus. The sequence continues at coordinate 59,624,145 of NC_084737.1, forward strand.
CGGAAACGCCAACAACTGGAAGCTGTTTACAAGACGCAACACGTTGCAGGTATGTTGGAATGTTCACTAACATTCTACTTTTAATAGCTCAGCACTCAGAAAAATATTTGTCCAAATAAACACGTTCTCGTAATTATATCAAAGCTATAGGTGGCACTATATCACTAACTTTGGGGACATTGTGTTCTAAAGTTGTTGACATTTAGCACTCAGATCCAACAGTACTGTAACAATAGGAGCAATTGTTAAGATATGCGTTCCCTAGAAACTATTGTTTGTGTTGCCTTAGGGACATTATTCAGTGATGCACCGGAAATGGAGTAGAGCTTGTGAACTTGTCTGCCAAAGTTGAACAAATAATTACGGCCCAGTTTGGTCTAAATAATAAAAGAGGTAGTCCGAGTGATAGAACAGAATTGAACAAGTACCAACATTAATGTAATTACAGCATACTTGCCAACCTTGAGACCTCCGAATTCGGGAGATGGGGGGGTGGAGGGGGGGTGTATATTGTAGCGTCCCGGAAGAGTTAGTGCTGCAAGGGGTTCTGGGTATTTGATCTGTTGTGTTTATGTTGTGTTACGGTGCGGATGTTCTCCCGAAAAGTGTTTGTCATTCTTGTTTGGTGTGGGTTCACAGTGTGGCGCATATTTGTAACAGTGTTAAAGTTGTTTATACGGCTACCCTCAGTATGACCTCTATGGCTGTTGATCAAGTATGCTTTGCAATCACATGTGTGTGTAAAGCCGCATATATTATGTGACTGGGCTGGCACGCTGTTTGTATGGAGGAAAAGCGGACATGACGACAGGTTGTAGAGGACACTAAAGGCAGGAAATCGGGAGCAATTCGGGAGAATGGTTGCCCCGGGAGATTTTCGGGAGGGGCACTGAAATTCGGGAGTCTCCCTGGAAAATTGGGAGGGTTGGCAAGTATGAATTACAGATTGCTTAGGCTCGTTAATACTCTAGTAAACATGTAAGCAGTGTTGCCAGATGGGAAATGAGAAATAATTGCGTTTAAAATGATCGTATTTTAAAGAAGACTTTTATATACCCAATTTGACATTTCTCGGAACCATCTGCTCCTGTAAGAAAAGAAAAGAAATAAAATAAAATAAAAGGGTTACCACAGTGTAGCTCAGGAGTCACCAACCTTTTGCAACCTAAGAAGGGTTACTTCATGGTTACTGAGTAATACAGAGGCCTACCAATTTGATGCACAAATAACACATTTGCTCAGTTTACTTTTAATTATATCTTATTTTAATGGTCACCCCAGTAATAATTTCTCAAAATAACTATCTAAAAGGTAGGAAACATTGATGTTAGCATTCAACACTTTTTTTATTTACACCTGAAATAGTTGTTTTTTAATGATAACTTCTACACAACACTTATCAAGTTATATATTTAAACAGTCTATTAGGGCTGGGCGATATGGGCTTTTTTTAATATCTCGATATTTTTAGGCCATATCACGATACACGATATATATCTCGATATTTTGCCTTAGCCTTGAATGAACACTTGATGCATATAATCTCAGCAGTATAATGATTTTATGTGTCTACATTAAAACATTTTTTGTCCATACTGCATTAATATATGCTCATTTTAAACTTTCATGCAGAGAGGGAAATCACAACTAAGTCAATTGACCAAAACTGTATTTATTAAACAGTTATTAAGCAGTGGCACAAACATTCATGTCATTTCAAAACAGAAAGTACAAGATTGTCAGAGACATTTTAAAACAAGCTATTAGGGCACTTTTGTGCATGATGTCACTAAGATGACATAATCAAAACAACACTAAATTAAAGTGCACTTTTTGTACAGAACGCCACTACAATAGTTTAAAACAAATAGAGTGGACTTTCGTGCATGATGTCACACAAGATATTTCAATAACTGTCAAATTAAAATGAGCTGCATAATAGGAAATCAAATCGCTATGTGGTAGGTTACTGCGGACGTTATCTCATTCTATTGTTCACTATTTTTTTCATACGGTGTTGATGTGGAAATGGTTGTCTCTGCATTTTGTTGGTGTGGCACTGAACGGAGATGTTGACATGCGGAGGAAGCACTCTTCATTCTCTAGCGGGTGACTTTTCAAATGATGCTACATATTAGCAGTAATGCTACTTTTTGACAAAATACGGTTGTCTGTTCGACATATTCCCACTTGAAGCCAAACCACCGCCAGACGATGTACCCTGTGCTGTTTTTCTTGGGAATTAATTCTTCCTTCATTTGTTACCAGATTCGCACCTTCTTTCTCTCGTATCACCACTTGCACCACAACTAACGTTACCCATGCTGCTACCTCTCTGCTCCGCGAGGGCGTATACGTATGTGACGCATGTAAGAAGGTGCGCTTGCTGTCTGTGAGAAGGAGAAACAGGAAAGAGTAGGAAGAGCCTGTAGTGTAATGCCAGCAGCTAAAAGCAACTGCGTGAGAACGTATACTCGAATATCACGATATAGTCATTTTCTATATCACACAGAGACAAACCTGCAATATATTGAGTATATCGAGTATATCGATATATCGCCCAGCCCTACAGTGTATATTTTTAAAAGATAGCCAAGTGTGTGAATATGAGCGTGAATGTTGTCTGTCTATCTGTGTTGGCCCTGCGATGAGATGGTGACTTGTCCAGGGTGTATACCGCCTTCTGCTCGAATGCAGCTGAGATAGGTTCCAGCCCCCCACAACCCTTAGAGGGACAAGCGGTAGGAAATGGATGGATGGAGTATCGTACCTTTGGACAGGGTGAGGGGTGGAGGGTTTCATTTGCAATCTGGGAACATCTCTGTACACGTACAGTTTGTAGTACTCGGAAAGTAGGTTATAAATGTGACTGGAGAAAAGTTTACACCAAAGAATATCAAATACATATTACCTAGATCAGACCTGGGCAAATTAAGGCCCGGGTTTTAACGGGCCCCATGCGTTTCCACAAAGTGTTTCCAGAGCGGCCAGCCTGAAATGCGAGTGTCAGGGACAGATGCGGAAAGAGAATTTTACAACAAAGTTCTAAAGCTTAGTGATATATCAGTTTGTGTAATTATTTCACTATGTTTGTTGCATTTTTGTTGCGTTTCGCTTGATTGTAAAATATGTCGATCGAGAGGGTGTGTGACGTTCATATGTTGTCAATATTTAGTGTTTTATTGTTCATAGTTAATATTGTAAATCCCACATTCTTTATTTTCATGTTTCATTCATATTTTCTGGGTGTCTCATTCAGTAAAAACATTTTAAAAATTCCATTCTGTTTTTTAAGGCGGTCTGTCATAACGTTTTTAGCATTCAATCAGACCTTTCGGCCCCCAGACACATTTTTCCTCTAAATTTGGCCCCCCGAGTCAAAACAATTGCCCAGGCCTGACCTAGATCATAAGGAAGTCTGTTAAATGTAAATTGGAATCATCATAGGTCCCCCTTAAGAAACTTGTGAAATTAATGCTTTTTTGTGGATATTAAATACTACCAGACATTAAACAAATGGTGAGGAGATGGTTGATCAATAAAAATATTCCAAGGAAATAGCCCTGAACATGATGTGTGCGTACATACAAAATCCTCCCTGACAATCACAATCTCAATTCCAAGCTGGTAAATTATGATTCACATTTTTTTGCAGAAACGTGCAGCCCCAGTGAAGAGGAACTTCTCCCTCAGCCGCAGGGGGGTAGCCCTACCTTGGAGCAGAAAGATCCACAGCCCCGCCACATCAAAGAGGAACAGGAGGAAGTTTGGCCCACTCTGGAAGGACAGTGTCTTCTTACTGGTGTCTCCGTAAAGACTGAAGACGAAACACAAGCAGACAGCTTCTTAGCTCCACTATCGGACAGTGACGACACAACATCACACTCTCCTGAGGCTGAAGACCAGGACAACGCCCAAGAACCTTTGAGCAGCGATATAGACTTTGAAGGTGAAATGAGGACTCACATAGACATAAAACACCCCGAATTCTCTGAAAAAAAGACACAAAGGAAATGTTTAGTCTGCTCAATTTGTGCTAAAAGCTTTCCTTACGAGAGCCATTTGACTCTACACATGCGGACACACACTAGAGAAAAACCCTACAGATGCTCAGTTTGCGGTAAAGGATTCTCTCAAAAGGGAAATATGGCAGCACACATGACAACGCATACAGAAGACAAACCTTTTAGTTGCTTAGTTTGTGATGAAAAATTCTCTAGAAAGTCATATATGGTATTACACATGAGAACTCACACTGGAGAAAAACCTTTTAGTTGTTCAGTTTGTGGTCAAAGAATATCAAGAAAGTCAAATATTCTGTCACACATGAGAACGCACACAGGTGAAAAACCATTTTGTTGTTCTTACTGTGATAGAAGATTCTCTCATAAGATATCAGTGGTAAAACACATGAAAACGCACATTAGAAAAAAAGTTTGATGTCTAAGTTTTTGGTGAAAGTTATTCTTGTTTGACAGCAAACATCTCACGACAGAGATGTTTACTGGCTAGTGCTAAAATCATAAAACTGTAATGTCACAATACCGTAAATTCCGGACTATAAGCCGCTACTTTTTTCCTACAGTTTGAACCCTTGGCTGATAAAACGGTGCGGCTAATTCACGGATTTATCTTTGCTGACGGCCATGTAAATAGTTAAAAAATACCAAGCAAACACACTGAAAAAGTGTGTTATTGTTTGTGCTATGGTGCTATCTTTTTGGTGAGTTCGCTCACTGCAGGTGCTGCAGTGTCCTTCCATTTAGTGCTTTCATCCGGAAGTAGAATTGCCGTTCTCTCTTCAAGTCGTCCATAGCATTTCTACTCGTATGGATTCTTCATTCATCACTCCAAGCAACGTTTTACAATATAACTAAAACTGTTTATACTTACTAAAGCGTCCCATGTGTGCAGTCTAGGAGTTTTTTCATGCATATTTGTATTGGCAACACTAAATTGTACCTAGTGTGTGAATGTTGTCTGTCTATCTGTGTTGGCCCTGCGATGACGTGGTGACTTGTCCAGGGTGTACCCCGCCTTCCGCCCGAATGCGGCTGAGATAGGCTCCAGCAACCCCCGCGACCTCGAAAGGCAAGCGGTAGAAAATGGATGGATATGTGGGTTTTTCAATAGGAATAATTTCAAATAATGTATTTTATTATCATTTCATGGACACAGTGTTGTGTCCATGAAAGATTACATAACAAATTATGACAGAAACTTTGAAAAGACAAGCATACAAATAAAACATGAATGGTTTGACTGTTCTTTCAGATCAAAGTCGTCTGGTTTTAAATGATGACACAAAGTCTCTCCTCCCGAGTGCTGCTGCTCATGGGTGCCTCCTCTATCGTGTAGAAACACAAAGAAATCCATCTGAACAAGTCTCTGTTCTCTATATTTATGTAGCTCCATCTCAGGTACACTGCAAATTATTTGCCACAAGATTAAAAAAAAAAACGTTTTGAGAAATGCTCCTATATTTTTAAAAGCTATGTACTTACTTTATCAATCAATCAATGTTTATTTATATAGCCCTAAATCACAAGTGTCTCAAAGGGCTGCACAAGCCACAACGACATCCTCGGTACAGAGCCCACATAAGGGCAAGGAAAACTCACCTCAGTGGGACGTCGATGTGAATGAGAAACCTTGGAGAGGGCCGCATATGTGGGTAACCCCCCGTGGGTCTGACATAATATTGTGAAAGTCCAGTCCATAGTGGATCTAACATAATAGTGAGAGTCCAGTCCATAGTGGGGCCAGCAGGAGACCATCCCGAGCGGAGACGGGTCAGCAGTGCAGAGATGTCCCCAACCGATGCACAGGCCAGCGGTCTGCGGACCCTGGCCAGCCAGCACTTCATCCCTGTGTGTCTCCCCCTCCACAGAGGAGAGGGGGGCAGAGGAGAAAGAAAAGAAATGGCAGATCAACTGGTCTAAAAAGGGGGTCTATTTAAAGGCTAGAGTATACAAATGAGTTTTAAGATGGGACTTTAATGCTTCTACTGAGGTAGCATCTCTAACTGTTACCGGGAGGGCATTCCATAGTACTGGAGCCCGAATAGAAAACGCTCTATAGCCCGCAGACATTTTTTGGGGCTCTGGGAATCACTAATAAGCCGGAGTTCTTTGAACGCAGATTTCTTGCCTGGACATATGGTACAATACAATAGGCAAGATAGGCTGGAGCTAGACCATGTAGTATTTTATACGTAAGTAGTAAAACCTTAAAGTCACATCTTAAGTGCACAGGAAGCCAGTGCAGGTGAGCCAGTATAGGCGTAATATGATCAAACTTTCTTGTTCTTGTCAAATGTCTAGCAGCCGCATTTTGTACCAACTGTAATCTTTTAATGCTAGACATAGGGAGACCCGAAAATAATACGTTACAGTAATCGAGACGAGACGTAACGAACGCATGAATAACGATCTCAGCGTCGCTTGTGGACAAAATGGAACGAATTTTAGCGATATTATGGAGCCATCTTTACATCATAATGTTAATTTTTAGCATGAATAATTGTATTTTGACTGTTCTACTTTAAAAAAAAATTAAAATTGAGAAAATAACTATTCAAATAAGATATTTTGGTTGTCCCCGCATAGAACATCTTGTTTAAAGATTCTGCAACATCCTGAGGATGCTTATTAATTTATGAATTGCAAGTTGAATAATGCTTGTTATCAGAATAAAGCACTTATCTATATCCTAAAAGTCTAGAAATCTTAATGTAGGCTGTCTCATCAAATAAAATTAACTAGCTGCATGGTCGGATAATTTCACAAGTTTTAAGTATTGTTTTTCTAAAATCTGGTCTTTTTAACTTTATTTTTTGTCAGCCTTTTTTTAAGCTAAGGTTAGCTGTTAATGTCAATGTTAGTGCCATGGATCTGATTTAATTACAATTCAGGAATAACATTTCCTACTGAGCACAATTACATACAGTGGCTAATTGCCAAATGTCCCCTCTGTTCTTTCCTTCTGCACCATGTGTTCCACTCCAAAGATGAGGGAGTCTTCTTCCACAGCCACCATGATGGCAAGCTACTGAATCTCGCGAGGCTCAGGGCAAAAATTTAAATGAAACAGGTGTTTGTCAGGGAAATTATTTTTGCCAATGACACCGCCTTTGACGGCACAAACCGCCGGAACTGGTTACAGCCTGTCCACAAACCAGGCATTGTTGCGACGCCTCTGGCAGCCACCAGCGTCCCTGGGAGTGGGAAACCACAGGAGCTTTGGGCCTCTTTGGCTTCCCGACAGCATGCCAAGACTTCAGACTCACCGTCTCCATAAAGAAAACTAAGGTCCTGGCCCCCGACCACCCTGACTAAGCCGAACATCAAAGTCCAGGACCAGTCTTGTACATATCTCGGCTCAACTGTCAACAGAAACATGTCCCTGGACACCAAACTAAGTGCCCGCATTGGCAAGGCTCTCGAAGATAAATCCCAAACTCCACCTGCACACCAAGCTGAGGACTTATTCAGCATGTGGACTCAGCACTCGCCTCTGCGGCAGAAAAACATGCCAGATACACTCAATACTCATCATTACACGCATTCTGGACACACAACTAGCAGGTTTAGAAACATGTCGTCATACATCAGAGAGAACCAACTGGATCGCAGATGAGCAAGAACTTGGCGACGTAGACTTGAAAAAATCCCTTTAAGTAAGACTGCATTATAAGCTGTACTACACCCTAGAGGTGGGAATCTTTGGTCACCTCATGCTTCGATTACGATTCAGGAGCTACGATTCGATTAAAAATGTATTATTGATGCATTGTGTATATTGATGCAGTTTTATATTTATTTATTTTCACTAAATAAGCGTTTATTACTTGCAACTTAAAAAAAACCCAATTTATTTGGAATAAGAAACAGTTCAATTAATTCCCACATTTATTAAATGAATGAAAATGTGTGTAAAACTGGACCATAAGTGACCTATAGTAAAAGAGCTGGTCGGATCTCTCTGTGAGGTGGCTTGCTGCAGTCAGCAACAAATTTTTAGAACTATCGGCATTACTTTATTTACAAAAAGTAAATTGATTATTGATTTTTACTAATCCATTCTGTAATCGTTCATGTCCGAATTGCGATGCATCTAAACATTGATTATTTCCCCCACCTCTACTACACACGGTTTGTGGTAATGTTTTACAGCCCCAAATAGTCCTGAGCAAATGGAGTGAACAGACAAGTTGACAAAAGATCCAGCTCCAGGAACGAATTGCAATTGACGCTGCACACTTTGCTCACTAATTTGAGTCACAGTTCTAGAACTATACTGAGATTACACTAACACCATCTTTCTAATCTAAACTAAGGGAGACAGGGGCGGGACTCCCCTATTTATATATCCTGTATACAATTGTGATTGTTTTAAATTGAACAGGTCTCATACTGAGATAGGCTCCAGAACCCCCCGTGACCCCAAAATGGACAAGCGGTAGAAAATGGATAGATGGAAAGTCTCATGGGTACCTTGTTAATGTACAATACTAAGATATTCAAATGATACAGTATAACGCCACTAATAGCTAGCCTTAAACTGGTGCGCTAATCGCTAGATATCTTAAATACCAACATGAATATAAGAATATAATTATTTATTCATGTTTTCATTTTAAACCAAAAGTGCAGTGGGTAAGGTGACTACGTCACTGCCGTTTCTAAACGACACCAGGGTGTGTTGGATCAATTTTAAAGACATTTACATTTGTTGGAAAAATGCAAGGAGATATAAACATTTATAAAAACTGAGTTTAATCAGCCAAAAATATTTTGACCCCGCTGCAGTACCTCTGCGGTTTACCTGAGGGTCACGGACCCCCAGTTGACGACCTCTAGGTCATATTTATTGAATATGCTTTGGTGTAAATTTGGGATAGACGCAGTCACATTTATAACCCCCTTTTTGAGTATGTCTGCAACATTGTCCATTTGGGAAGGACCCTTTGATTACCTCTGCCAGAAGGTTATGTAAGTGTTGCAATTAATCAAATAAGTAAAAAACTAACTAACTAAAATCTCCTTGGCAGATTTTCGGAAACTTTTAGAATACGTCCGAAATGAGATAAGTAACAACATCTTAGATTCTGGGACTGATACAGATAATTTGTACTGCATTAACATACGTTTACTCCTTTGTCTGTGTGTGCACGTGTGCGCTAGCGGCCCTGCAGATTTATGATTGTATCGGTATGTCTTCAATGTATGTTATTTAGTTCATTGTGTCTTAACCATAGGGCTGAGGCCCAATCTCATACTTGCCAACCTTGAGACCTCCGATACCGGGGGGTGGGGCGGGGGGCGTGGTTGGGGTGTGGTTAAGAGGGGAATATATTTAAGCTGGAATTCACCAACTCAAGCATTTCATATATGTATATATATATATATATATATATATATATATATATATATATATATATATATATATATATATATATATATATATATATATATATATATATATATATATATATATGTAGAGGCAGGGATTTGTTTCTCACTTGTCACCTGGGATAGTGGGTGTGGCTATGTGTGTGGGCGGAGTTTGTGTAGGGCTGATTGCTGAATATATAACACCTGCACCTCTCTGTGAATTGTTTGGCTTGTATGGAGAGAGTGTGAACCTGGGTGCCGTTACTTCTGTTGACCGCAAAGGGGTCGCAAAGGGATCACAAAGAGAACGCAAAAGGACAGCAAAAGGACCACAAAGGGACCACAAACCATCTGAATGTAATGTATTGAATTTTTACTCAAAGGGAAAATAAATCACCCTCAAAACAGCAGTAATGACTTCATGTTGCATCCTTGGACCCAGCGTGTCAGACAGAACCCTGCTTTCCACTCTCAGTGACTAATTACTTTCTGATAGTCACACTACATTGTCAACAGAAATGGCTACAGATCCGACACTGACCTTCTGATATTTCGCTGGAATCGTGCACTTTGGACCACTCAACCCCTCAAGCAACTGAATGAAACGAAGGAGCGCAGCACAACCCATGGTATGTGACACTCAGTTCATTCATACTGTGAAGTATATTTGCCTGGACACAGTTGATGCTGGATACTGCTGCACATTGGATAGCTGTGGCTGTCATTTTGATGTCATTATTGCTTGGGATTGAATTAACCTGTAGAAAAGTGGATCACTTATTTGTGCACATTAAAGGAGTGATGTTGGATGTGGAAGTTTGATGCATTTATTGCTGATGGTCAAGCCTGAAATAAAGTGTGGATTTGGAAGCAACAGTGGATTCATGTATGGAGTCATATTTGTGCCAAAACAAAGCAGCAAAGTTGGATGTGGATTCATGATGCAAATGTGGATTGTGACATATGCTCTCTGAACTTTTGTGGTTCACATATTGCTGGATGTCAAGATGAGTGGATCAAAAGCTGGTTCACAAGTGAATGGATCAAAAGCTGGTTCAAATGCAAAGGAAATTGATTTCAATGAAACTGTGAAAAGAAAAATCATTCTCACTGAAAAGGCCTTGGTGTGCAAAATGGAGAAGCTTCAAAAACAACGCCAAGCAAGAGTGAATAAAATGAAATGTATCATCATTGTTTTAAAGAAGCTCGTGGAGAATGATGAAAATGTTTCACAGGTGAAAACTCAACTGGACATTTTGATGCAATTACATAAGGAAACAACTTCCCTGCATGAGTCATTGGTGGAAATAGTACCTGCGATGGAAAAGGATAAACAAAAAGTGTGGTTTGTAAGCATCAATAAATACAACAAAGGATTTATTGAGGATATGACACAGTGGCTTTCTGAAACTAAGAGACCAGTCTCAGGACATGCACCAAATGACAATGTGGAGGAGAAGGCCACATGTGAAGTATTACATGATGACATTCAGCCAGAGGACAGCATCTCAAATGTGGGAAGCAGGGGCGGATTAAGAAATTTTGGCCCCCTGGGCCTGACATGGTCTTGGCCCCTCAACCCCCCGCGCGTGTGGGCGCACACACACGCACGCACTATGCAAGAAATACTGTATACTGTGAACAGACATGCACACTGTACTGTACAGAAGAGTGCACATACTGCACACACACTATTAGGTATACCACACAGACACTGACAAGCACAGGTTTCACACAGACACAGGGGGAGGGGATAAATGGCCTAAAAATAAACATTTTTGAAAATGATTACGCCCACTTCAGTGATGGTGCATTGGGTCATTTGAGAGATATTATGTATTGGAAGTTGGTAGCTATCATGAAATAAACCCCCCAACCCACCCAAAAAACTAAATCGGACATGATTTTTGCCCCCTTTTCCTCCCTTCTATCATTAAAAATAAAATAATATCTTAGGAAAACACATTGGCATAACGGCAGCTGTGCAGCAAATTGAGGCTCAAAGTCTGTATCTATTTGTGGTTAAGCTTGAGGAGAAGGAGAAAGGTAAAATGATAACATGCATCGGAGAGCACCACAAAGAAAGGTGTAGGCCAGTTCATGGTACAAGGGCTGCATGCAGGTCAAGATAGCCCATTTCCAAGAATGCTATAGTGGCTGGACAGGCACTGGACATGTCCTGAACTCAGTGTCAGACGTGGCTGCCGAATACTTGGATGAAGTGAAGCAGCTGACAGATCTCATGCTGCCCCATCTGAAGACTGTCCTGGCCAGGCAGAGGATGGATGAGGAGACCTTCCCAATGGACCCTGTCAGTGAACAGGCTAGTAACATTGATGGCACCCCTGTGCACAACATTGGGATGGAGAGACAATGTGGCAAGGTGGACTACAAACTGAAGAAGTTGGGCACACTGAACGCAGTCAATTGGTCAATAATTTTACAGAAGAGCCAGGAGCTTCAGAGGTTTCAAGGCAGCAGCACAAGCAAAAAGGGAGGTTGAACTCAACTGGAGTAAATTCATGAAGGCAAAATTCGAGAGTAGGGCAGATGAGAAACAAGAGATGGCTCAAAGAAAGGAGAGTACGAGACTAGACATGCTGGACACACTGAAATCTTTTGATGGCCCCTTCACGATAGTGGGGAAGTTGAAAAGTTCCTTGTGGATGAAAGTCTGCACAAGAATGCAAAGCTGCAGAGAATGAAGCTTGAGGTTCAGTTTGCCAGAGAAAGCACCAAGCTTCTGCCTAAAGTCAATCCTATCTTCACAATCCAGGTGACACTTCCCAGAAATGGCAAAAGTGCAATTCTCCAAGTCATAATGGATACTTAGAATTTTATGGTGGTGGTAAGTATTCATGAAAACAGGTAGCCTAACATTAGTGAATGGGTGAATTCTGGAAATAACCTAAAAATCTTACACAGTGCACCTTTAAGCAAGGGGTTTCTTTCGTGCTTTCAATTTTGCAAAATCATCCACCACATCATTGAAGTCCAACTCTCTTGTCAGCTCACTCTCAATTGCCATTAGAGATAACGCATTTAATCTTTTCTGAGTCATTCTTGTGCGCAGCTCATTTTTTACTCTTGACAAAAGAGAGAATGAGCGTTCTCCCTCACAGTTACTGACCGGTAGAGTGAGAAAAATCTGTAGCGCAATGTATGTATTAGGAAACGTAGGCTGTAGTCCAAAATGTATTATTGTTTTGAGCAGTCCTGAAGGGGTCCTCTCCTCATCAGTGTTGTTGAGCTGTATAAAAGATTTGAACTGTATAAGCTCCTGTCCAAGACTTTCATTGAGGTCAGATGGGTATGATTCAGTGAGAATCTTGGCCTTGTGAAGGACTGAAGCATTGGACTCTGTATCCAAAGAGAAAAGGACACTGAACAAATTGTTCAGATGTTTGTAGGCCTCCAGACGGTGATTAAGGCTTGAACTCAGTTGATCAATAGAGGCAATAAATGTCTCTATTTGAAACAGTTGCCTTCCCTCAAGCACAACATCTGGGGATGCTGATTCATCAGCAAACTTTTTACGTTTCCTCGTCCGTTCAGCCCTGTAAGATGGGGTGCCACCCAACATGTTTAAGGCTTTCTGCTGAAAATGATCAAATAGATCTCTTTGGGAGAGAACAAAGGTGCGCAGAGATTCCAGCAATCTAACTGCTGTACCAAGGTCCATGTCTGCTTTTTGAAGTTGCAGACTTGTGGCCTGAAATCTGGACAGAACAGTGTCCCAAAAGCCTGCCATGAAGGCCATCTCAAGTGAATCCAGCTTCCGCACTAGACTGTCAGCTTCAGTTCGTGTGTCTCGTTTCTCTGTGTCATCAGTGGAAATAACCTGTAGTGCTGCTTTTATTTTACTGTAGTTCTGCCACAGTGCTTTGGTAGATTCTGCACGGCAACTCCAACGCGTGTTGGATAAAGCTTTAAGTGTGAGATCTATGTTGGAATTGCCAAATACCCTGTCCCATCGGTGTGTGGATGCAGTTGTGAAGTTGTAAATAGACTGAATCAAGTCAAAATACTTAGAGACTTCATTTCCACATCTGTCAATGCTGTTGACTCCCACCAAATTCAAAGAGTGAGCTGCACATGGAATATAGTGTATTAATGGGTTGCTTTTCTTTAAGTGAGCCTGCAACCCATTATACCTCCCTGACATGTTGCTGGCATTATCATAAGCCTGCCCCCTGCAATTTGACAGCTCTAACCCTAGATTTTCCAACACAGACATGACACAGTTAGCCAAACTTTCACCTGTATGGCTAGTAATGGGCTCAAAACCCACAAAGCGTTCAACAACACTGCCCTCTTTGCTAACAAAACGGAATATGAATGTCAATTGGTCCACATGAGATAAATCTGGGGTTGAATCCACAATGATAGAGTAGTATTTGCTTGCTTGCAGTTCATCTGCTATAGCCTGTTTGGTTTTTGCACCCATCAATTCAATGAATTCCTCACAAATGGTGGAGGACAGATATGAGGTATTACCTCGACCCATCTGCCCAAACTTTCTGATGTGATCCTTTAGAAAGGGATCAAATTCAGCCAGGACCTCCAGAATACCAAGGTAGTTCCCATTGAGAGGAGACCCTAACGATTCATTTTTACCCCTAAATGCAAGGCCCCTTTCTGCAAGGAATTTAATGACTGCAACAACTCTTTGTAACACCTGCCTCCAATAGCTGCTCTCTGCCTGAAACTGTTTGAACAGGTCTGCATCAACTGTGGCACCTTTGGCGCGGTTCAAGACTGCTTGCATGCAGGTTATGTGCTCAGCACTTCGCTCATGTTCACCAAATCTTTCTGAGTGTTTCCAATCACAATAGCCTGTCACAAAAGAATGCGTTTTTGGGGAAAACAGTTTGCATGCAAAGCAGTAAACATTACCAGTAGAGGGAGAGTACACAGGCCACTCTCTTTGTACTCGTTGTCCATTGGGCAAGTGTGAAGTAAAATGTTCATTGTTTAGGCATCGGGTTTTGCCTCCTAGCCCACTGTTCCTCACAGAAGCTGGATAATGGCTGTGACGGTTGTGAAATGATTTTGCACCTCTTTGAATAAGAACTTCCTTCATTGACTCAGTGAGGGTCTCAGCCCATTTAGCGGGATCACTAGGTAGAGTTGTCACTGTAGATGGTGTTGAAGAAAGATTCAGCTCATTTTCTATGCTGTCCAGAGGTGCAGTGACCTCACATTCATCCGAGCAACTGGCTACTGCTGAATTGGTTGAATCATAAGCATCAGAAGCATTTGGTTCAGTGTCTACACTTGTAGTGGTCTCAGGATCTTGGGAGCTACATGCTAGCTCAGGTGCATTGCTAACCTTAGCTGAATTTGCAGTAGCATTTATAGAATTGCTTTCAGCAGATGTCTTTGTACTGAAGAAGCTGGAGATATTTGGAACACTCTCAAGTAAAACTGATTCCTTTTTTTTCTTTTCTTGCTGAATTTTTTTTCTAGCTCCTCCACTTAAACGTTTATGATCCATATTTCCCTTCTTTCTTTGCACATTGGCTCTTTGCCTATCACAACAGATAAACCAACTATGTGTGTGTGTGTGTGTGTGTGTGTGTGTGTGTGTGTGTGTGTGTGTGTGTGTGTGTGTGTGTGTGTGTGTGTGTGTGTGTGTGTGTGTGTGTGTGAGTTTGTTTGTGTGTTTATGATCGGTGCTGCTTCCTTCAAGTGTGTGAGGTGATTTAGAAAACTAGCAACCCAGCATCAACACTCCAAAGCAGAGAATAACAGCTTACTAGCATAGACAATTGAGAGCAGAGAATCAACTGATTCGTCTGATAGACAGCAGGAGAGCAGAGTGGTCAGTGATGATCGAATCAAGAAAATGTCTAAATGGCAAGGGAACAGACTGATTTGTACTGAGGAGAAAGAGAGAGAGAGCCAATTACAGTGAAATATATTCCAAAAGAGCCAAGTGACTAGCTGAAGGCAGGGACAAATGCCTTGGAGTGACCAACAAGAGTGCAAAGTACCAAATGGCAAAATGTGGAAAGACCAACAGGCAGATCTGCTTTTACCTCTTATCTTCACAACCAAAAAGTTGCTAAATGATGTTTTCAGTCGCTAGCCAGGTATGGCCAAAAGACGCGAAATCTAGCGGCAAAGTCGGTCAATCACACTGACAGTGAAACAAATATTTTGAAAAGATAATAATTGTACACCTTTGTGCACTTTAGTCTTCTATCTAAATATTTTCACAAAGGACACCAAGGCAGCTTGCTAGCTATGATGGGAGCAACAATGTCTGATAGACAGCAGGAGAGCAGAGTGGTCAGTGATGATCCAATCAAGAAAATGTCTAAATGGCAAGGGAACAGACTGATTTGTACTGAGGAGAAAGAGAGAGCCAAGTACAGTTAAATATATTCCAGAGCCAAGTGACTAACTGAAGGCAAAGACAACAGCCAGATACCTTAGCAGAGACCAACAAGAATTCAAAGTACCTAATAGCAAGATGGCGAGACCAACACAATAAATTGTATTAGGATTTAATTTATTAACGTTAATCTTAACAGCCAAAAAGTTGCTGAATAATGTTTGTAGTCGCTAGCCAGGTATGCCCAAAACAAGAGTCGCTAAACCTAGCAGCAAAGTTGCTTAATTGCAACACACTCTAGGATTCAGGGGAATTAAGGATAATAAAGATATTAATTGTACAACTTTTTGTACTTTTATTCTAGTTTTTTGAGTCGCCAGCCATGTATGGCCAAAAGTCGCTAATTGAATGCCAACGTTGCTTAATCGCCAACACACTGGGACTCACTGAAGGACTGACTGAATAAAAAAGATAATTAAGATAATTGTGTACTTTTCTCTTCTGATATTTTCTCTAAGGACCCCAAGCTATCTGCAAGCAGCAATAATGTCTGACAGACAGGAGAGCAGAGTGGTCAGTGATGAATGGCAAGGGAACAGGCTGATTTGTACTGAGGAGAAAGAGAGAGAGAGAGCCAATTACAGTGAAATATATTCCAAAAGAGCCAAGTGACTAGCTGAAGGCAGGGACAAATGCCTTGGAGTGACCAAGAAGAGTGCAAAGTACCAAATGGCAAAATGTGGGAAGACCAACAGGAAGATCTGCTTTTACCACTTATCTTCACAACCAAAAAGTCGCTAAATGATGTTTTTAGTCGCTAGCCAGGTATGGCCAAAAGACGCGAAATCTAGCGGCAAAGTCGGTCAATCACACAGTGAAACAAATAATTTTAAAAAGATAGTAATCGTACAATGTCTTGTACTTTTGTCTTCTTTCTTAATATTTCTCAAAGGACACCAAAATGTCGCTATCTGCAGACAGCTTGCTAGCTATGATGGCAGCAACAATGTACCTTAGAGTGACTGACCAACAAGAGCTCAAAGTACCTAATGGCAAAATGTGGAGAGACAGACACAATAAATTGCATTAAGATGAAGAGAACTGTTGCTATTATTAATCTTAACATCAACCAGAAAGTCGCTAAATGTCACCAGCCAGGTATGGCCAAAAGTCGCTTAATTGGCCACACACAGTAACAGAGAAACTAACAAAAAAAAGATCATAAAGATAATAGTTGTACAACTGTGTGTACTTTTGTCTTCTTTCTAAATATTTTCCCAAAGGACACCAAAATGTTGCTATCTGCAGGCGGGAGCGTGCCTATGTTCCCCGGGTCCTATGTTCCCCGGGTCCTATGTTCCCCGGTTGTTCCTGGGTCTTTGTATGCGACCGGGGAACTTAGGACCCTTTTTCTAAAAAAGGGTCCTATGTTCCCTGCATTGTATCTGGCGAAATTGCGAAATTGTGCCCTGACCAAAACCATCCCTAAACCTAACCTGTCACAGGGCGTTGTGGAGCACTTTTTTTTGGCGAAATTGTGCCCTGACCAAAACTATCCCTAAACCTAACCTGTCACAGGGCGTTGTGGAGCACTTTTTTGGCGAAATTGTGCCCTGACCAAAACCATCCCTAAACCTAACCTGTCACAGGGCGTGCGGCAGCAGATAGAGCAACTCAAACGCGAACTTCCTTCCTTCGACAACTTAAACGCGTCTCTGTCATGAGTGTCTGCGTGCGTCTTACTTAGTCGCGCATTGGAAGCAGCGGGGAACATAGAACCCTTTTCTGGAAAAAGTGTTGTACGTTCCCCGCAGCGGGGAACATAGAACCCTTTTTTTTAAAAAGGGTCCTTAGTTCCCCGGTAGAGGGGAACATAGGACCCGGGTAACATAGGGACGGGGAACATAGGGATGACCCGCTGCAGGCAGCTTGCTAGCTATGATGGCAGCAACGATGTCTGCCAGACAGGAGAGAGTGGTCAGTGACGATCGAATCGAGAAAATGACAAAATGGGTCAAAGACCAAAAAGTTATTAACTGACAGCAGTGACAAATGTCAGACTGTAAACTTTCTCGAAAGAAAAGGACAAAATGGGAAGATGCTGATAATAACAGCAAAATGGAAAATATAAGAATTTCCAAGTAATGCTCAACTCAAGTGTGTGTGTGTGTGTGTGTGCGCGCGTTAAACTTCTTGTTGAATGATTTCAAATTATCTCTGAGTCTGAACTGAGGGAAAGGAAACCAAATTTTGAGCAGTCTCTCACGAGTTCAAAATACCAAATGAGGAGATTCTAAAAGAACAGACCGGTTTATGAAAGACTTGATGGGGGAGGGGCACAGCTAAGAATACTTGAGTGAGATTCTGTGATCCAAATTCGAGATAGAGCTTTTTGATAATGATAATTTGTCAGAGTAAGGTTGTGTAATCAAAATTTGAGAATGAGCTTTGTCAATCAATCAAGAATATTTGCATTAAGTTCTGTGATCAAATTTCAGAAACAACCTTTAATAATTGATAAAGAATATGTGAGTGAGGTTGTGTGATCCATCCAATTTGAGAATTAGCTTTGATAATAATGATTGAGAGCCTCTGGCCCTCTGTGGATCATGGCCGCGGGGCCAATTTTGCCTGGCCCCTTGGGGCCTCTGTGGGTCGTGGCCGCGGGGCCAAGTTGGCCTGGCCCCTTGGGGCCTCTGACCCTCTATGGATCGGGGCCAAGTTGGCCTGACCCCTCGGGGCCTCTGGCCCTCTATGGATCATGGCCGCGGGGCCAAGTTGGCCTGACCCCTTAGGACCTCAGGCCCTCTGTGGGTCGCGGCCGCGGGGCCAAGTTGACCTGGCCCCTTGGGGCCTCTTACCCTCTATGGATCGTGGCCGCGGGGCCAAGTTCACCTGGCCCCTTGGGGCCTCTGGCCTTCTGTGGCTCGCGGCCGCGGGGCCAAGTTGGCCTGGCCCTTTGGGGCCTCTGGCCTTCTGTGGGTCGTGGCCGCGGGGCCAAGTTGGCCTGGCCCCTTGGGGCCTCTGACCGTCTATGGATCGTGGCCGCGGGGCCAAGTTGACCTGGCCCCCTGGGGCCTCTGACCCTCTATGGATCGTGGCCGCGGGGCCAAGTTGGCCTGGCCCCTTGGGGCCTCTGACCGTCTATGGATCATGGCCGCGGGGCCATGTTGGCCTGGCCCCTTGGGGCCTCTGGCCCTCTGTGGGTCGCGGCCGCGGGGCCAAGTTGACCTGGCCCCTTGGGGCCTCTTACCCTCTATGGATCATGGCCGCGGGGCCAAGTTGGCCTGGCCCCTTGGGGCTTAAGATTATTATTTTTGCAAAAGTAGTTTTGCTTGGGTCGCGGCCAAGTTGGCCTGGCCCCTTGGGGCCTCTGGCCCCCTGGGCCTGGGCCCGGTAGGCCCGGTCATTAATCCACCTATGGTGGGAAGCAACAATCATGGATCAAAAACTGGGACTTCAAGAATTTCAAACTCTTCTATTTCCTCTTCACGTGTCAAAGCAGAGGCTGAAATGGCTGCTCTTCTCGCTCGTCAAAAATTGCTCAAACAAAAGCAAGAGCTGGATCAGCAAGAGGAGGAAATAAGGAAAAGGAAAGAGAGATTTGAGCTTGAAGTGGATATTGCAGCCGCTCAGGCTCGGATGGAGGTCCTAAGAGTCTCAGGAAGCAGTGTGAAAGGCACCAGATACAAAAAATCAGATGGTATGGAATCTTATATGGCCAAAGAAGCACATGCTGCTCTTAATGCTGAGACTGATTCATTTGTGCCTGGTGGCCATGGAGTGTATGACAGTCAAAGTACATCTAAGTCTCATTTAACACAGCCGAATGAAAGGAAAGTTACTGTTGATGTTGGATCTCAAATAATCCAGCAAAGGATGCCTGGACTCCCAATGGCTACTAATGTGAACAGTAATGCTTCAGCTTCTCAATTTACAACAAATTCACATGTTCAGATGCCAGTCATTAATGACAATAACAATTTGCTATCCATAATGGTAAGGCAAAATGAAATTTCTGCTCTACTGGCGCGACAACAGAACATCTCTCATTTGCCAAGGAGAGAGACCCAGGTGTTTGATGGAAATCCTCTTCAATATCATGCCTTTATGAGATCTTTTGAGCACAATGTTGAAGAAAGGACAGGTGACGCTGGAGACTGCTTGCACTTCCTGGCACAATACACAAGAGGACAACCACATGAGCTTGTTCAAAGCTGTCAGCGAATGCCTCCAGACAGAGCATATCAAAGGGCTAAGGCTTTATTGGAAGAGCATTTTGGGAACGAACAAAAGATTGCTTCTGCTTATTTGGATAAAGCACTATCATGGCCTTTGGTTAAAGCAGAGGATGCAAAATCTCTTCAAGCATATGGTCTCTTCTTAAGAGGATGTTAGAGAGGAGAAGGAGACACCTTTAGTCAAAAAAAGATTTACGACCTTAAGGTCAAAAGGTCATAGGGGGGTGGGGTGAAGGGGAGGTCAGAAGGAGGCGGGGCTGAGGGGGAGACACCTTATGTCAAAATGTGATTGATGGCCCTGTAAGAGGAGGGGTGGGGTGAAGGGGAGGTCAGAGGAAGGTGGGGCTAAGGGGGGAGACACTTTATGTCAAAATGCGATTTACGACTTTTTGAGTATTAACACATGTACGTACACACACACACATACACTGGTATATGTGAATGGTAAGTCTTTGTTAGTACGAGCATTAAGAGAAAATGGAAAAGATGGAGAAAGCTGTTGTTTCAGTAGGCATGATTAGCGAAACGCCAGTTTCAATTTATAAAAATGATAAAACTTACTACGACGCTCCTCGAAAAAGTAGGATTTTTTTGAATCGTACTCAAATTCCTCCAACCGAGTCTTTGCGGGAGAAGTGGTGCTTGGAGGGTTATGGAATGATTGGATCTTTTGGATACGTTTTCCGATACCAGATGGGAGATATCTGTTTGTTTCAGCTGAAAGAGAGAAGAGACGAAAGCCCTTTTTCGATTGCATCGTCGCTATCAACCGTGGATTGGGATGTTTTAAGTTTGACAATGCCTGATATTTTGTGGCATGATCCTTCTCCGATGGAAAAACGGGTAAAAGGAAGCTTGTTTACTTACCCGACGCTGGATGAGTTGCGTGAGAGAAGAATTCTGTTTAGCGCTACTTGGGAGACGAAATCTTCTGCCTCAGGTCGTTGGTTTTTTCGTGCCAGTCTCCGTGCTCCTAAAATCAACGGATCCTATCAGCCTCAGTCGACCGAACCAGACGTCTTTTCTTTGGAGTCTTTTAACTCTGAATGCGGGGTGGTTCCTATAGCGGCATGGCGAGAGTGTATGGGAGAAATGAAGGAGAAGATAGACGTCTTGTTTCGAAGCAGTCGAAATTGGAAATGCGTACTGACGACGAAAAGAAGGTTGTCTTTTGAGACCACACCCCCGACGGAGTACGAAAGGACCTCCCCTGCCAATACATCAACCAATAGTATTTGAAAACAATCTTTTTACTAGTCTGATTGGTCGAAACTTTTTACGGGGCTCCTCCCCTTTGAAAACAATACGCCCCGTAATTTTTTGACCAATCCACAACGGTTTCTTTTTTTTGTACCCTTTAAAAACAAGACAATCTTGCAATTTTGACCAAGCCACATCGGTTCCTTTCTGAACGTGCGATCTCTCAAACAAGAAAATGGCAAACAAGACAAGCAGACGCGTACAGACTTCTTTTATACCACAGGACAAATTTAAACCATCCGTAAACACGGCTGATGAACCATCCGGCATTACGGCTGATGAAGCAGCCATGAGAGAGATTTTTAATCCTCCCGAGACGATGGTGGATGCAAACGGCGAAGAGACCCCTTCAATTCCGCCGTGTCGCTTCAGCAGATGCTTCGCCAGACAAGGGATGAAAACCTGCGAGGCTACACCGTCTTTGGCAGACAACGATACGGAGGAGGAGGTAAAGGAGAATTGTTTTGTAAACATAACTCCGCCATCATCCCAGCCATCATCTCCGTCACTCTTGGAGCCTACATTGCACATTGACGACGAAACCGACGGGGGTCTGTGGTTGTTTTTCGCCAGCACGGTGAAAACGGCTGTGTTTCATCTCCTCAACCACGCCATCTACAATTTCAGGCAAAGCAAGTGCTACGGTTGCTGGGTAAACCATCCGAGCCAGAGACAACACCAATGCTTGGAACCGTATGAGCAGGACTTTTTGTTGTACAACTACGACGGAGTCATCAGGAGTCTACGCAGGCCTAAATTCATTCAGGCCATTCAATGCTTGCTGATGCTTCGTTGCATCAAGGCTGAGGATTCAAAGGTTGAAGCCTATGCAGACTCTTTGCTGTCTCAACTGGGATCTGAGACAAATATCTGGGGGGCTATAGATGGCATGTACAGCGAGCTGGTGGGAAATGATGAAACGATTTTTGGACATTTGGGTATGGTGACAGAGTGTTGGAAAAAATAAAAAAAGATGGGTAATTATTGGGGAAATCTTGTCAACTTTGTGGAGAACCATGCTGTTGTATACCCATTGACGGACATGATAGAAGCATTTATTTTAAAACGCGACAAACCTCAAAAACTACAAATTATTCTTGACTATGCCCGCTCTAAGCCCACCTGGGAAACTGTTGTTTCTTATGCTTCTGACTTTGACATTTTTGAAATGATTTTGTCTGAATGGTCTAAAGAAAAGTCTTTTCAACCTTCACCTTGTCATGTGTTTGTTTTATATGCTCTGTTTGTTGATATG
The DNA here is from genome assembly GCF_033978785.1 of Entelurus aequoreus. Lineage (NCBI taxonomy): Eukaryota > Metazoa > Chordata > Actinopteri > Syngnathiformes > Syngnathidae > Entelurus > Entelurus aequoreus. The sequence goes on from NC_084737.1 coordinate 59,646,636, forward strand.
ACGATGTATCGGCTGCGCTATGGCATCTCCGTTAATGTTTTGTTTGAACTACAAAAACTACATAATGCGATTAAATGTACCTACGGTATACCTGTTTTATATCAAACGTTGATTATAGTTTATAGTTTATAGAAAAATTGTTTTAGATACAATGTGTTGTTTTTTATAATAAAAACAAAATGTTTTAGATACACTGTGTTGTTTTTTATAATAAAAACAAAATGTTTTAGATACACTGTGTTGTTTTTTTATAATAAAAACAAAATGTTTTAGATACACTGTATTGTTTTTTCATGAATGAATAAAAGAAATGTGTACCAAGCAAACCGAGGTCATTTTTCTGTGTCTTTCCACAATGAACAAAGCTATGGAAAAAGCGTACTATACACCCGCACACCCTGGTAGTTTTGGAGGGGTAGATCGACTCCGTAGAGCTGTACAGGATGAAACGGGGCAACATGTCAAAAGAGAAAAAGTTCAAGAATATTTAATGGGGCAAGATGCCTATACACTCCATCAACCGGTTCGCATCAATTTTGCAAGAAACAGAGTCTTTGTACCTAGACCATTAAATCAATTTCAAGCTGACCTCTGTGACATGCAAGCCTTGGCTAAATATAACGACGGTTTTAATTATTTAATAACGGTCATTGATGTATTTTCCAAGAAGGCTTACGCAAGGGTTTTGAAGAGAAAGACAGCCGAGGATGTGGTTAATTCGTTTCAATCGGTGTTAGAGGAAAGCCAAATCCCTCTTAAACTACAAACTGACGCGGGAAAAGAATTTTTTAACAAAAGTTTTCAAGCTCTGATGAAGAAATACAATATTGTACATTTTTCTACAGCCAGCGATCTCAAAGCCTCGGTGGTTGAAAGATTTAATCGTACTTTGAAAGGAAAAATGTGGAGATATTTTACAGCCAATAATACTAGGCGGTACCTAGACGTCTTACAAGACTTGTTAAAAAGCTACAACCACGGATATCACAGCAGTATTAAAATGAAACCCGCTGATGTAACTTTGGAAAATACTCCTCAAGTGTTTGAAAATCTTTATGGTTCAAACACAGCGTCCAAACACAAATACAAATTTGTCACGGGAGATACGGTGAGAATATCCAAAGTGAGAGGAGTATTTGATAAAAAATACGAACAAAGTTTTACAAACGAGGTGTTTACAATAAACAGACGTCTCCCTCGCACTCCCCCTGATTACAAACTGAAAGATTTTGACGGAGAAATAATAGAGGGTTCTTTTTACGAAGCCGAACTCCAAAAAGTAAAAGAGAGCGAGAACAAGCTCTACCACGTGGAAAAATTTTTAAAACGACGGACGGTTAATGGCAAAAAACAAGTTCTAGTGCGCTGGAAAAACTGGCCCGAAAAATTCAACAGTTGGGTGGACGCTGACCACCTTACAAATGTATAAAACAATCTGATGCCATGATGAGACTCCCAGTCGTGAGGACAAAAGATCAACGAGCATTATGGATCATTCCTACGAGGGTTTTTACCTCACCTTACCTTCAAATGCCAGCCTCAATGTGTTTAAAAAAAACAAAAGTTCCCATTACCAGATAGATTTGACTCAACATATAGATTTAGCAGGGTCATGGGAGGTGGCCTTAACAGAGATTTCATACCCTCACTCATGGTATAATGTTCGTAGCGGGGTGTTTTATGAATGGATGAAGATACCCCCACCTGAGCCCAACTCTTCTAAGGATTCTAGCAAGAGCCCTGTATTTAACTCGCAAGTTTTTCATTCTCATACTTTATACAAAGAAGCGGATGAAAATTCTAACAGGCGTCCCGTAAACATCCCTCAAGATGGGGTAGTTTTTCCCCTTCGGGAGCGCGAGACCTCTAAAACCGGGCACACCTTTAAACGAGCGGAAGGAGGGGTACACCCCGCACAAGATGATGCCACATCAAAAGACGACTCGCAAGTTTTTCATTTTCCTACCTTAAACACAGAAGCGGATGAGGATTCTAACACGGGTCCCGTAAACATCCCTCAAGATGGGGTAGTTTTTTGTCAAGAAATGAGAGGAGGGTGTTATGAGACCGTTAAACGATTCATAAATGAGCTGAATGAATCTTTACAAAAAATTGACCCTGATGTGAGGATAGCCTTTGACGACGTTAAAAAACGAATCTCCTATCAATCAGGGGGTCAAACTATTTTTTGTTTTCCCCCTCCCCTGGCTTACATTATGGGAGTGGAACCAGGAAAGTGGATCAAGTTTGACCGAGGGTCGGCCCCCCATCCGATGGATATAAATGCTGGTTTCAACCACCTTTACTGTTACAGTGACGTGGTGCGTCCTCAGATAGTAGGCGACGTTTATGCACCTCTCTTGAGAATCGTGAGTGTACAAGGAGCTTATGGAGACGTTGTCACCAAGTATTTTAACCCTGTCTACTATTTACCCGTCTCGAAAAATCACATTGAAAACATACGGGTGGAGATTAAATCTGATCAGAACAAATACGTCGACTTTACCTTTGGCAAGACTATTGTGAAGCTCCACTTTAGACCCGTCAGAAAGTAAAAACAACAACATTGAAAATGAGTCAACCCATGCACAACCCTCTACGTTTAGTGGGTTATTATGAAAGCCAAGTGGGGGGTTCCCTCCCCGGTTTCGCAGGTTCGCCTGTGATGTACGGGCGTGGGATAGGCTCTGTGTTTTCAAGGTTGTTTCGTTTTGTTTCGCCTCTGGTGAAAAGAGGTTTCGCCTTGGCCAAACCTCATCTTAAAACAGCGGCAAAAAATATCGCTTCCGACGTATTCAGTCAAGCCGTTGGAAAAACGGGTCGAGGAGTACAAGATGGATCGGGGGGAATAATGGTCCTGGCTAGACAACCCCGAAAGAGACCCCCAGGGCGACGTGTCTCGAGGGTTAATAAAAAACGTAGACGCCTAGGGAAAAAAAAATCAGTCGGCGAAAGACTTACAAAGAGAAGGACCACTGACACCTCGCACGATATATTTTAAAAAAAGATGGCTCTTTTACATCAAAATTCATCCGAATGCACAATGGCTGAACTGGATTTATTTTCAGCTCCTATGACTCAAATGTCTATCGAAGATAAAACCTACACAGAAGTACGACCGTTATCTGCCATATCAGATGGAGGACCTATCAAATTTTTTATCCCGGGAGAAGGTGAAAAGTACTTGGATCTGAATGACACATTACTTTACCTGCGGGTTAAAATTACCCGCGCCGATGGAACAAATATCCCCAACGACGCAAACGTGGGTCTCATCAATTATCCTCTAAACACCATCTTTAGCCAATGCGACATTATGCTCGGGGATAGACTGATTTCTCAATCCAGCGCCACTCACCCCTACAGAGCAATAATTGAAACGCTACTAAACTATTCTGAAGCTACCCTCAGAAGTCAATTTTCTGCTGGTTTATTTTACAAAGACACCGCCGCCTCTATAGACTCTATAGCAGGGGTAAATGGACCCAACAAAGGACTTAACATTAGAAGCGGTTACACGGCCGAATCTAAAGAAGTTCACCTGCTGGGACCGCTTCATGCCGACATTTTTTTCAGCGAGAGACTCCTTCTCAACTCGGTGGATGTGAAAATCAAACTCACGCGCGCCAGTGACGCCTTTTGTCTCATGGGGGCTGTGGACAGTACTTTTTGTCTAAAAGTGCTGGGCGCTTCTCTCTTTACAAAAAAGGTCACCGTTTCTCCGGCCGTGCGATTGGGGCACGCCTCAGCCTTACTCAAAGGAAACGCGCTCTACCCTTTGTCAAGGGTCAGCGTAAAAACGTACTCTATCCCTGAAAATTCCAGAGTATGTACCCAAGAAAATTTGTTTTTGGGGACGATGCCTAAATACGTTGTTTTGGGCATGGTGAATCACGAAGCTTTCACAGGAAGAAGGGATCTCTCCCCCTTTAATTTTCAGCATTTTAATGCAGAATACATCACTCTCTGTCAAGCAGGAAAACAAATTCCCTCCAAAGCTTTTCAACCTCAATTTAACCAGGGGGCTTCAGTTAGAGAGTTTTACAACATTTTTAGTGCTACAGGGAGGCATCTGAAAGATTTACCTCTATGCATAAACAGACAAGATTTTGAGCGGGGGTATTCGTTGTTCGTGTTTAATCTTTAAGACTGGAAATGAGATTCAGAGTGCCCTTACCCAACACGGTCACTCTTGTGGTTTACGCCTGCTACGACTCTATTTTGGAAATTGATTCTAAACGACAAGTGCTGGTGGATTATTATTGATGTTGGAAATGAATAACCATCAATTGGAGAAGCTTTTGCAACAAGTGTTGGGGGATGTTTTTTGTGGTGTATGGGCCTCCGACCAACTCATCTCGCTGACTCACTCCTTCACCCCACCCTCCTACTTTATCGTCAACACTCACGAAGGACATCGGCCGGGGGAGCACTGGTTATCGATGACTCTGGAAGAAGATGGGACCGCCACTTTTTTTGATTCTTATGGATTTTCTCCCAATTTCGACTACTATCCACGGAGCATCTTGAGCTTTTTGGAAAATCGTTCTGATCGGATATTGTACCATGACCTCCAGCTTCAACACCCTTTGTCCGTAGTGTGTGGTCAACACTGCGTTTATTATCTGTACCATCGATTTTGTGGACTGTCTTTTAAACAAGTTTTGTCTTTATACGATGATGATGTAGTAAAAAATGATCTTGAAGCATATACCCTGGTTAAAAAATTGCAACGATGTACTTGCTTAAATAAGAATAATAGTAGGAGCTGCAACGTACAAACCGTCTGTTGTTTAGAAACTTTTTTGAATCGTTGAAATGAAAATGCTGTACACAATGCGTTTGATGAATAAAAACATTTTATTAAAACAAAAGTTTATGTCACATCATTCAAGGTTTAACCAACGCGGGGATAATGTCACTTTTTTACTTTTTCTTTTCCTCTCAGGGGTTAGAAATGTTTCATTTTCCAAACCAACCCGTTTCTCTTCTTCATTCCATGCCGGTTCAAACTCCACACCCGCTTTTAGACGTCTGTATTGATCTCGTGCTCCTGGGTTATGAATGGTTGAGACAGGGACGTTTAGCTCCGACAACGCTGTTAAAAATGTTTTCCATCCCTCGGGTGGACGGTTCTGTGGTCTTTTGGTCCGTTGCATTAGGTGTTTTAGTAAATCGATCATATGAGATCCTTGCACCGGTGTTCCGCTTTGAACAAACTCTCCTTTGGCGGTCCATCCCTTATCATTCTCGGATAATTTTTTCATAATGTACTCGGCATTGCTACGATCGCGATGGGGGAGGTTTTTTATAACTTGGGCCATCGTGACATCCTCCGGCTCCCCGGTTGTGTTCCTTGGTTTATCCAACGTTTTATCATCAGGGAAGTTCCACGGGTCATCCTTTGAATCCTTGTGTAAAGTCACAGTCATCTTTTTTTCCTCACGCTGGCCCTGCTTTACCAAACTAAGATATCTTTGCATCAAGGTGTCGTACATTTTTATTTTTTCATGAGGATTCATTCCATGTTCGTTTAAGACGGTTTTCATTTTAGCGTCCAGATCATCCTCTGCCGAGTGTCTGATGCTCTGCTCAGTTCGAGTCAAACGATTTAATTGGTGGGGAGATAGGAGAAACATTTTTTGAGCCTTTTTCATCTTTAACCTTTTCCACTCAATCCTCCGATAAGACTTCCTATAAACGGTATGATTGTAGAGAGCAAGGGTAAAAGAAAACCGCCCGACTGTTTCATTAGAGTCTGACGTTTGCGTTTTAGTCCGGTCCTTTTATCAGCCAGCAGTCTGATGATTTTCTTTTGTTTTTTAAGTTTAGCAAATTGAGATGGAGATAAGGGAACATTACCCTTTAAAATGTTTAAAGCAATTTCACACAGCGTCCTAATAAAGTCTGGAGACCCGTAACTCAAAATGTCTCGACGTTTTTGAGGCGATGCATGGTACAGAGCTTTTAACATAGGACCATTCCTTTTTACACGCTTTGACATTTTTGAAATTATGTTTTTGGCACGTACACAACAGGCCACTGATGCGGAAGCAAGCCCGACCTTAGTCTGTATTGATCTGGGCAAAAAGGTGTCAGGTCAACCAGTAAATACCCATGCTCGTCCAAAGTAGCGTCCGCAAAACTTTCCAAGAAAAAACTTTTTTGTGAGGGAAACATTTGTTGAGCCAACACGTTAATCTGCAATCTGTCCCTCGGGTTTTTAAACAGTATCATATAATTACAGTTTAAGCTAATTGTGCGTGAAAATTTACCTTGATGAAAAACATTCTGGGTCAGCATCATAACGCTCATATTTCGATGATGTCTGTACTGAGTGAAAATTTTAACCACTTCAGGATGATTGGAAGCTTCAAAAATAACATCGTCCAAAATAACCAAATGAGTCTGATCGTACGGAAACAAGTTTTCATCTTCAAAAGAATCAGGCAATCCTTTAACAAATTTTATTTTTTTATTCATCTTTTTTAGTTCAGCATAGATGGGCTGGAAGGAAGTATAAATCCACACAATGTTATCGGGTACAGAATTCATGACATGTTCACAATTTTCCAATATACGTTTTACAAAAAAAGTCTTTCCACAACCGCTAGGCCCTACAATCAAGCATGAAAAAGGTGTATAAAATCTAGGCTCAAAGTCTACTTGTTCCATTTTTTCAATATTTTTTTTTTCTAATACCCAAATGGCAACGTTTTTCCGTTAGAAAAGAGACGTCTCTTGTCGTACACCACTCTAAACTTCTTTTCAAATTAAGTGTTTTTTAAAAGGAAGCCCCTTTTATCGCGAACAATTTGTTGATGTGGCGTGTATATCTCACCCGTTTCCTCTCCCTGTAGATAACCCTCCACCAAATCTTTGACACTGTCAAAGTTGACCCTCTCGCAACACTCACGGGTTTGAGTGATTCCCTTGGCACGCAGCACAGTTTTTTTACCCTGAAGGGTTTGGTAGGCATAACTCTTTGGACCGGCAGAGGCAAATTCTTGAATGCTGTCCCCCCCCCCAACTCATCCGTCAACTCCCCTAGATACGAACCCGTCTCCAGAGAAGCTTCCCCCTCATTTACCGTGTAGATTAAACTATCGGTGTCTGTGTAAAGAACTCTCTCTTGCAGCCTCTCTAGGTACCCGTACATTTTTAAGCGTGCGTAAGCGGTGGTAAAAGCGGCGATAAATACATTATTTGTGCTACCGGGAAGCACCACGCTGTTTTTGCCATATCTCCACTGTACCATAGCAATCTTATCGCTGAGAAAGGAGAAATATTCAACCTTATATTTTCCTGAAAATACAAAGTCGAAAAATTCAGCACTTTTTTTCACCAAGGTGGTCTGAGTTCTATTGTGCCTCTCCGCAAACTTTCCCCAAAGACTGTTTAAAAAGAGTTTTGACATTTGTCTCTTGGCAGGGTTGAGCTCGATTTTTTTAGCATCCAGCAGTATTCCCTGATTTTCATGATATTCACGAATGTACTTTTCCCTGCCTTCTGCATCGATGACTTCTTTAGGATACCCAGAAGCTTCTTGCTTCCCCTTTAGAAAAGTTTGAACGTAACCCGTAAAGACGCTACGGCTCTGCTTTTCAAAGTGCCACACCTCCATAATCTTACCAACTCTGTACCCCAACTGCAGAGCTTTGGTAAATTCGACCGTGACCCAAACTCCCGTCAGCGCCCTACCTTCCTCATCATGCTCGCAAGACCCCTGTTGGTTATTGTTTTCGGCGCATGTACGACAAAGTGTAAACACTAGTTTGCCCTTGACCGTTCTGTGGGGTAGCATTGGAAAATAGAGACCGCGAGGAGGGTAAACCTTGGCTCTGACCAAACCAAAATAGTTTTGAACATTGTCAAAATCCGTATGGATGATGACGGGATGACCCAGCGGATAAGAAAATGCACTGTTGACATACGGGTAGAGAGAGGTGACATCCTCGTACAATACACGCTGCTTCTCACCCGTCGTGTACCTCAATCTAAACGCGCTCGTCCTACCCCCAAAAAGAGCATCTCGTGGAATGAGAGGTTCGGGGAAATTGTGAGTTTTGAGAAAGTTTATTACCCCTGGGCATTCATAGACTCACGAGGTCAGCGGTGAGACTTATGGTAATGGTATCAGTGTCATTTTTGAACATTTTCATGACTTTTGACCACTTTTCCAACAAATTAGTCAAAAATTACGGGGCGTATTGTTTTCAAAGGGGAGGAGCCCCGTAAAAAGTTTCGACCAATCAGACTAGTAGAAAGATTGTTTTCAAATACTATTGGTTGATGTATTGGCAGGGGAGGTCCTTTCGTACTCCGTCGGGGGTGTGGTCTCAAAAGACAACCTTCTTTTCGTCGTCAGTACGCATTTCCAATTTCGACTGCTTCGAAACAAGACGTCTATCTTCTCCTTCATTTCTCCCATACACTCTCGCCATGCCGCTATAGGAACCACCACCACCGGGGTAAACACCCCGCATTCAGAGTTAAAAGACTCCAAAGAAAAGACGTCTGGTTCGGTCGACTGAGGCTGATAGGATCCGTTGATTTTAGGAGCACGGACACTGGCACGAAAAAACCAACGACCTGAGGCAGAAGATTTCGTCTCCCAAGTAGCGCTAAACAGAATTCTTCTCTCACGCAACTCATCCAGCGTCGGGTAAGTAAACAAGCTTCCTTTTACCCGTTTTTCCATCGGAGAAGGATCATGCCACAAAATATCAGGCATTGTCAAACTTAAAACATCCCAATCCACGGTTGATAGCCACGATGCAATCGAAAAAGGGCTTTCGTCTCTTCTCTCTTTCAGCTGAAACAAACAGATATCTCCCATCTGGTATCGGAAAACGTATCCAAAAGATCCAATCATTCCATAACCCTCCAAGCACCACTTCTCCCGCAAAGACTCGGTTGGAGGAATTTGAGTACGATTCAAAAAAATCCTACTTTTTCGAGGAGCGTCGTAGTAAGTTTTATCATTTTTATAAATTGAAACTGGCGTTTCGCTAATCATGCCTACTGAAACAACAGCTTTCTCCATCTTTTCCATTTTCTCTTAATGCTCGTACTAACAAAGACTTACCATTCACATATACCAGTGTATGTGTGTGTGTGTACGTACATGTGTTAATACTCAAAAAGTCGTAAATCGCATTTTGACATAAAGTGTCTCCCCCCTTAGCCCCACCTTCCTCTGACCTCCCCTTCACCCCACCCCTCCTCTTACAGGGCCATCAATCACATTTTGACATAAGGTGTCTCCCCCTCAGCCCCGCCTCCTTCTGACCTCCCCTTCACCCCACCCCCCTATGACCTTTTGACCTTAAGGTCGTAAATCTTTTTTTGACTAAAGGTGTCTCCTTCTCCTCTCTGATGTTGTAATGCGATGGATGACATACAGTACATGTCTGAGCTTAACATGCCTGCGAACATGCTGATGGTGATCAAGAAGTTACAGTATAAGCTGAGAGACCAATGGAGGACGGTAGCTTGTGATATTCAAGAGACCGTTCTCAAAGAGCTACTTTCCCTGACATTGTCAGTTTTATTGAACGTCAAGTTAAAATTGCAGCAGACCATATATTTGGAAATATACAGGATACTCCAAAGACAATGCAAATCAAAAATGGCAGCAGAGATGGCTATCAGCGTCACATACGAAACCAAGGAAGTTTTGCTACTACCGTAACATCAGTTAATGGAAAGGCCCATGTGAAAAAGGTTGGAGCCCCACTGGACAAAAGGACCTGCTTGTACTGCAAGGGTGAACATGCGTTGGAGGTGTGCTCTCTATTGGTAGAGAGGGCACATAATGACAAGATCACTTTTTTAAAACAACATGGAGTTTGCTTTGGCTGTCTGTGCATAGGGCACATAAGTAAGGACTGCAGGAAGCGACTGTCATGTAAAACATGTGGAGCTAAACACCCTAGCATGCTTCATATTCATCCAAAGAACAAGGAGCAAGAGAAGGATCTAGCAGTTGCAGCAGGTACAAACACAGCGGTGGGCAGCTCTGTGGTAACAGTGCAAAGTAGTGGTCTCACTGGGGCCGGTGACCATGGCTGTAAGCTCTCTATCGTGCCAGTAAAGATCAAGTCCAAAAATGGGCACCAAGTCGTGGAAACGTATGCCTTTCTGGACCAAGGCAGCTCTGGCTCCTATTGTACATCAAGTCTGATGAGCAAGTTGAATGTTTCAGGAAGAGGAACTAAAATTCTCTTACGCACTTTGGGCCAAGAAAAGATTGTAGGATGTTGCATTGTGTCAGATCTGGAGGTAGCCGGTCTGGAAAGTGATCTCTACTGTGACTTGCCAGATATGTTTACACAGAAGAAAATGCCTGTGGGCAGGAGCAACATACCACGGGAGCAGGATCTGGCCATATTTGCGTGGAGTACACCTACCTGAAATTGATGCAGACATTGAACTGTTGATCGTCTTAAATGCACCAAGAGCTCTTGAGCCAACAAAGGTGATTCCAAGCGAAGAAGGAGGGCCGTATACCGTTCAAACCATGTTGGGATGGACTGTCAACAGGCCAATGTGTGGTGAAGCAGACTTGGAACAACCCAACATTACTGCTAACCGCATCTCTGTGGTGAAACTGGATGAACTGTGGAAGCAGCAGGTTCAACTAGACTTCCCTGAACGCAGCCACAAAGAGCAACTGGGTCCATCAAGAGAAGATGGCCAGTTTATGGAAATGGTGAAAAGCTCTGTTGAGATGGTGGATGGTCACTACACCATTGGTTTGCCTTTAAAAAAGGGAAATGTATGCATGCCTGATAACCGCAAGTTAGCAGAGCAACGCGCCTTGAATTTGAAAAGAAGGTTCCAAAGGGATGCCTTATTCCATGCGGACTACACCATGTTCATGCACAACATCATTATCTGCGGTTATGCTGAAAGAGTGCCTGTGGAAGATATGGCATGTAACCATGGCAAAACCTGGTATATTCCACATCATGGTGTAGGTCTATACCATCCGCATAAGAAAAAAATCAGAGTGGTGTTTGATTGTGCTGCGTCATTCAAAGGTACATCACAGCTGCTGCAGGGACCTGATCTTACAAGTTCATTGATCGGAGTCATAGTCAGAATCAAGAAAGTCCTTAACTCCACTTTGAGAGAACAAACTCTGGATGAAGACGGTCTCCACACTGTGCTGTGTGAAATCGAAGCTATTCTCAATAGCAGACCAATAACAAAGGCATCCACAGATCCTAATGACCTAGAGGCTCTAACTCCCAACCATCTTCTCATCCTCAAGGGTCAGCCATCTTTTCCACCTGGTGTTTTCCAAAAGGATGACTTGTATGCTGTGCGTAGATGGAAACAAATCCAGTACATGTCCAACCTGTTCTGTAAAAGATGGACAAAGGAATACCTACCGCAGCTTCAGGAGCGCCAAAAATGGAATAAAATCAAGCGCAATTTTGTTCCAGGAGACATTGTGCTTGTTGTGGATAACTCTGCACCTCGCAACTCTTGGATTATGGGGAGAGTTGTCAAGGTTGTTGAAGATAAAAGAGGACTTGTTCGACAAGCCACGATCAAGACCAGGACAAGCTTTCTGGATAGGCCTGTCACTAAGATGTGTCTGCTTCAGGAAGCCGAGGACATCTGATGGGATTAATTGTTGACAGGACTTGACTTTGAATATGACTTGTGACACAGACCACACTCTGTCTATGCTCTGAAAGTTCTGGAACCTCTGGCCTAGTGACACTTTCATATATGTGAAGAACCTGCTCGTTCAAGGACATTGAAAATGAACTGTTGTTATAACTACTTTGATTTGATGTATGTTACATTTAATATTTCTGTGCTGCTACTATTGTCCAGTAATTATTATGTTATAATAATTAGGGGCCGGAATGTAGAGGCAGGGATTTGTTTCTCACTTGTCACCTGGGATAGTGGGTGTGGCTATGTGTGTGGGCGGAGTGTGTGTGGGGCTGATTGCTGAATATATAACACCTGCACCTCTCTGTGAATTGTTTGGCTTGTATGGAGAAAGTGTGAACCTGGGTGCTGTTACTTCTGTTGACCGCAAAGGGGTCGCAAAGGGATCACAAAGAGAACGCAAAAGGACCACAAAGGGACCACAAACCATCTGAATGTAATGTATTGTATTTTTACTCAAAGGGAAAATAAATCACCCTCAAAACAGCAGTAATGACTTCATGTTGCATCCTTGGACCCAGCGTGTCAGACAGAACCCTGCTTTCCACTCTCAGTGACTAATTACTTTCTGATAGTCACACTACAATATATATATATATATATATATATATATATATATATATATATATATATATATATATATATATATATATATATATATATATGTATGTATATATGTATATATATATATATATATGTATATGTATATGTATATGTATATATATATATATATATATATATATATATATATATATATATATATATATATATATATATATATATATATGTATGAAATACTTGACTTTCAGTGAATTCTAGCTATATATAATATGTATATATATATATATATATATATTTATTTATTTATTTTATTATACATATAAATAAAAGAAATACCTTGAATTTCAGTGTCCTGGAGGCTATCCAGTAGATGGCAGTATTGTCCTGTTTAAGAGTGTCACAACATTGCTGTTTACGGCAGACGAACTGCTTTACGGTAGACTAAACGTGACTGCTGTTGTTGTGTGTTGTTACCGCGCTGGGAGGACGTTAATGAAACTGCCTAACAATAAACCCACATAAGAAACCAAGAACTCGCCCTCGATCATTCTACAGTTATGACGTCATTGGGCAGGCAAGCTGTTTATATTGTGGGAAAGCGGACGTGAGAACAGGCTGTCCCCACTCAGGTCCGCTGGAGGCCACGCCCCCTCCAGCTCCGGCTGAATACCTGGAGTTTGTCGGGAGAAAATTTCTGCCGGGAGGTTATCGGGAGAGGCGCTGAATACCGGGAGTCTCCCGGTAAAAACGGGAGGGTTGGCAAGATTGGGCCAATCTTGGCTCACCAAAACATATCAGTTTCTCAGCTGTGTTCTGTATGTGCCTGAGTCATAATACACTTTTCCACCACTTGTGGCAATAATGACTATCTCAAACAAACACAAGAAGTCTGGAGCTGAAGTCAGACAGAAGTCTCTTAAGTGCAAAAATTATGACTAAAGTGGTGAAGCTGTATTACCATTTGCACTTTAATTTTATTGACAGTTTAATCAAAAACATACTAATTATTAGTGTATTTCTTTTAGCACAAGATATTGGGTGTACATTTATTTTTTTGTCAGTTATTTATGAATCCCTTCTTATGCAGTATTATATATTTTTGTAACCCGCCTGACCTAAGCCTAATGTTTATGTGTTAAATAGATAATAATCTTAGTGATTAACACATGCGTTCATGTGGGACCTAAGCCTAATGTTTATGTGTTAAATAGATAATAATCTTAGTGATTAACACATGCGTTCATATCATTTGACAAGGGTGTAAACTGTAAGTATGTTAGATATAATTATTGAATTTAATTACAATCAAGAGTAAGATGACTAATTCAGTGTTAATGTTTGGCTTGGGCGCTCTGTCGTGGAAGAAGTTGGGCCCCGGGGTCAAAACGGTTAAGAACCCCTGATTTAGTTCACTGCAGTTAGGTAGGATGTAGCGTGGAGCACGTTTGTTGTGCATGACAAATGTGCTGGTAATGTGTGACGTGAGCGAGACAAAGTTGGATGTAAATAATTGTCTCGCAAAAGTAGCTCACATGAGCTGTTCTCTTTTTAAAAATCGTTTCATTTGATTCTTGTATCTGATATTTATATTTGTGTGTGTTTCATATGTCTTTTACGTGTTCTGTGTACTGTGTAAGTGACTTTGGAGATAATTCATGAATATTTTGCTTGTAAGATCTATAAAACTCAAATTGGATCACTGCCCAAGAACGGAACTCGTTCATAACCAGAGGACCACTTGTACTCACATGTCCCTCCTTAGTATTGCACAATAACAAGTAACTTGTAGGGCCAGTGTTGTATATTCGATGGTCGCGTGATGGGTGATGAGCCAAGAAGACACCTTTTTTTTTTTTATTGAAACTTTTATTAGTAGATTGCACAGTACAGTACATATTCCCTACAATTGACTACTAAATGGTAACCCTGAATAAGTTTTTCAACTTGTTTAAGTCCACGTTAACGAGGAATCGTCGAACAAAAAGCTTTATTTGTTTCAGACTGGAACTGCAGCTTCTAGAGGAAAGAGTATAGGCCTGATTACTCTTCTGCTGTCTTCTTGGACAACAGTCCTTAAATACATTTTACACTAAGACAGTTACTCTTTGTTGTTCTAGCTTTGGGGACGGTCAGTCTGGACAAAGCCCATTTTGTTGCTTGGCCAGTCAACCTATTTCCTGTGATCGGTTTGAGTCGGGTGACCTCCGACCCCTATCCTCCATCTGGCTTCCTACCAGATGTTGCTAAGGTCTTTACACTTCCTCCTAAAATCCAAACCTGCATTCCTGTAGGATTCCAATTTCCTGGGGGCAAGAACCACCACTCTCTGGAGAGCTTGTGATGGACATGTGCACTTTTGAAGCTATATAAGGGCATATTTCTTTAGTAGAATAATCCTCTAAAGCAGGGGTCTCAAACTGAATTTACCTGGGGGCCACTGGATGCAGAAACTGGGTGAGGCTGGGCTGCAAGAAAAGATTTCTTAAAAAAAATCTAGCATGCACTTTTTAATGAATTCACCTTCTTTGAATGGCTTTCCCGCCCTAACAACCATCTCACTCACCATGTAGCTAGCTTTGACTGCTGCATCGCTCTTTTCTGTTGCTTTCTTGGAGAAATCTTGTTGCCTCAGTAGACTGGTTTTAAAATTTGCAACCCGGTTCATCACTCTATCATCTCCCTGGTATTTTGCATACTCCTTGTTAGTTTTTTCTTTATTACCTCTTGAGTAATTTATTTTTACCCCATATTTGTTCCCACTACCGCACCTTAAGTTGGAGTCCTTAATCTTGTTATATGCAAATATAATGACAATAAAGTCCATTCTATTCTATTCTATTCTACACGGTAGGGCTGAGTATCGGTACTCGATACCGACCGAAACAACCTGATACCAAGTAGTATCGAAACTGCGTCTGTCAAACAATACCTGCAAGAAAAAATTACTGTTCCTATGGTTTTGCTCGGAGCCAATCACTGCAAGCGTTCTTCGATTTAATGCGTCATGTGATTGGTCCACCACCGCAACAATAGTTTGTATGGCGGTAAAGCGGGTTGAAGCAGTGCATAATTGGCTGGTCATCATTCCGAGATGCCGGCAGCAAAACGGTCAAAGGTTTGGTTGTACTACACGCCTGTGGCGCCGGGTACAAATAAATGCATACAATGCAGCAAGATTGTTTCGGGGAAAACGGGGAATACTAGTAATATGATTAAACACCTCATGAAGCACGGAGCAAACTTAAGGGTGGAGAACTGTACTGTGTTTAAAAAGCCGGCTTCTACAACACCAGCATAGTCGTCGTCATCTCAACAGGACACTGCTCAACCGTCGATAACTTAAGGTAATATATAAATGGTTACTATATTAACAGTACTCATCCTTTGTGTGTTAAAACATGTATTGTCAAGTAAATAGTTTTGGGCATGTCGTAGGCATGTGAGATAACGCTACCTTAGCTTGCTCGCTAATTACACAGCCGAAATAATACTTTGTTGTACATGTTTGTACAGTCATTTACAAACCCCGTTCCCATTGAGTTGGGAAATTGTGTTAGATGTAAATATAAATGGAATACAATGATTTGCAAATCATTTTCAACCCATATTCAGTTGAATATGCTACAAAGACAACATATTTGATGTTCAAACTGATAAACATTTTTTTTTTTTGCAAATAATCATTAACGTTAGAATTTGATGCCAGCAACACGTGACAAAGAAGTTGGGAAAGGTGGCAATAAATACTGGTAAAGTTGAGGAATGCTCATCAAACACTTATTTGGAACACAGGTGAACAGGCAAATTGGGAACAGGTGGGTGCCATGATTGGGTATAAAAGTAGATTCCATGAAATGCTCAGTCATTCACAAACAAGGATGGGGCGAGGGTCACCACTTTGTCAACAAATGCGTGAGCAAATTGTTGAACAGTTTAAGAAAAACCTTTCTCAACCAGCTATTGCAAGGAATTTTGGGATTTCACCATCTACGGTCCGTAATATCATCAAAGGGTTCAGAGAATCTGGAGAAATCACTGCACATAAGCAGCTAAGCCCGTGACCTTCGATCCCTCAGGCTGTACTGCATCAATAAGCGACATCAGTGTGTAAAGGATATCACCACATGGGCTCAGGAACACTTCAGAAACCCACTGTCAGTAACTACAGTTGGTCGCTACATCTGTAAGTGCAAGTTAAAACTCTCCTATGCAAGGCGAAAACCGTTTATCAACAACACCCAGAAACTGCTTTGATGCTCTGCTCATCTGTGACAAGCCGAAGCCTTTGTGACATCATCAAAAACCTTATGATGTATAAAGACAGTTTAAAAATAACAGCCTTTGTGCGTGTGTGTGGTACCATGTGCTTCTGCTATCCAGAAGTATTTTGGGCAAAGGAACAAGCAACATGGAAAATACAAATGCTTCCAGTCTGGACACCTACGTCATGTCCTACATTGACAAGCTCGTGAACAATGTCACCAAAGATCTCAATGCCAACAAAGTTCGCCTTCTGTCGTGTCGCCCTGAGGAACGAGCCCACATCAAGTGTAAAATCAAGAGCCAGTTTGCTGTCCTAGAATATCTTCAGGGGAACCGAACAAAAAACAGCAACATTCAGCTGTGGATCAGGATACGCACTCTGAAGACGAAGATAAAGATGTCTGAAAACCAAGAGAAGCACAATGCTGACAAGTTGTGTGCTAACTGGAAGGTCATCGATGACCTGAGGATGCAGCTTCGCCAAAGTCAGAGGAAGGAGAAAGAAAATGCAATGGTCACAGAGAAGGTCATTCAAGAGCTCAGCTGCCAGCTGAGGGAACAACGTTTGAACGTTCAACGATTGAAGGAGCAGTTTGTGAAGCACCTCATTCCTTCCATCG
>NC_084737.1:59668773-59693773 GCF_033978785.1 Entelurus aequoreus
CCGCTTGTCCCATATATATATTCTACCGCTTGTCCCATATATATATATATATATATATATATATATATATATATATTTATTTTTTTTTACACAGATATATAAATATAAAATAACTGTTACTTTGCTTCCAATTAATTTTGGGCTGTTTCAGAGCTGCAAGCAGAAAGAGTGATGGAAGAAGATGGGACAGTGGTACGAATGTTGGGTGAGTATTTTTTTATAATTGGCTACATTGACTGAATCTTGAGTAATTGAGTTTTGTTTGAAAAGTAGGTTTTCGTAGTATCCTGGTTCTGTCAGTATTAGCTGGAATTATGTGCTGTTTCTTCTCATGGACCCTGGCATACCTAAATGCCTACAAACCAGGCATGGTGCCACTAACAGGCTCGCTTTTGTACAGGTAAAAGTAGTTAGTAGTTGTACTTCTAATGTTCAATGTTTGCTGAATTATTGTTTTTTTTCCAGAGACACTGTGGATCAAAGTTTGCACTTTGATTATGGTGTCGCTTTCCTTAACGGAGCCATGGCAACACTGACAGTCATCTGGAGCCTGACCTGACAATATCTGATGGTGTTTATGTACTCATATATTGTGAACTATAGGGGTGTCTGTGAAACTAAATTTTTAGAATACAATTTCTAATTTATACCATATATATATTGTTCTCCCCCCCATTTACAGTATATGTAAAATGATAAAATACACTGTCCAAATATTTTTTTTTTTGCAGCTTGACTCCATAATTTAAAATAATACATATCACCTTTAAACACACAATCAACATTGAGAACTAGTTGAATTAGGTCCTGACGTTGAGCAGCTCAAACATAACGTTGTTGCTTTTTGACAACATTTAATCAATGTTGTGTTCTGACGTTGATTTGAATATATATACCGATATATATATATATATATATATTATATTTAGGGCTGCAACTAACGATTATTTTGATAATCGATTAATCTGTCTATTATTACTTCGATCAATCGATCAATATCCGGATAAAAGAGACAAATTACATTTCTATCCTTTCCAGTATTTTATTTAAAAAAAACAGCATACTGGCATTATACTTATTTTGATTGTTTCTCAGTTGTTTGTACATGTTGCAGTTTATAAAAAATATTTTTTTAAAAATTGCCTCTGCGCATGCGCATAGCATAGATCCAACAAATCAATGACTAAATTAATCGCCAACTATTTTTATAATCGATTTTAATCGATTAGTTGTTGCAGCCCTAATTATATTATATATATATATATATATATATATACATATAATATATACATATTATATATAATATATATACACTACCGTTCAAAAGTTTGGGGTCACCCAAACAATTTTGTGGAATAGCCTTCATTTCTAAGAACAAGAATAGACTGTCGAGTTTCAGATGAAATTTTTCTTTTTCTGGCCATTTGGAGCGTTTAATTGACCCCACAAATGTGATGCTCCAGAAACTCAATCTGCTCAAAGGAAGGTCAGTTTTGTAGCTTCTGTAACGAGTTAAACTGTTTTCAGATGTGTAAACATGATTGCACAAGGGTTTTCTAATCATCAATTAGCCTTCTGAGCCAATGAGCAAACACATTGTACCATTAGAACACTGGAGTGATAGTTGCTGGAAATGAGCCTCTATACACCTATGTAGATATTGCACCAAAAACCAGACATTTGCAGCTAGAATAGTCATTTACCACATTAGCAATGTATAGAGTGTATTTTTCTTTAAAGTTAAGACTAGTTTAAAGTTATCTTCATTGAAAAGTACAGTGCTTTTCCTTAAAAAATAAGGACATTTCAATGTGACCCCAAACTTTTGAACGGTAGAGTATACACATAATATATATATATATTATATATATATATATATAGCCCTGCGATGAGGTGGCGACTTGTCCAGGGTGTACCCCGAATGCAGCTGAGATAGGCTCCAGCGACCCCAAAAGGGACAAACGGTAGAAAATGGATGGATGGATATATATATATATAATTTATAAAATATATATCTTACTTATATATGATATATATTTTATTATATATATATATATATATATATATATATATATATATATATATATATATATATATATATATATATATATATATATATATATATATATATATATATATATATATATATATAGAATATTAATATATATATATATAATATATTTTTATATATTATATATTTATATTTATTATATAAACTATATAAAAACATTGAATGTGTTCATGCAGTCAATTATGAAAAGGTTTAAGGTCATAAATTCACATTTAGTCATGAGAGTAAATGCCCATAATGTTTGGCCCTTCGTGATTCAGTTGAACAGTTTTTCTTGTGTGGAATGATTCTTTAAAGTACAGTGGCACGTCAGTTATTGTACGCCCAACTTTTTGTGGGATTCTGTTTTTTGACCACAAGTTTGCCTCAGTTTTTGTATTCCGTCTTAATTGGTTATTATCGTACATCGCTTGTAACAAAGAATCTCACATTGGTGACTCAGTATCTGTGCTTTTTTTTTTTCCAACTGTGAACGATTGCAAAATATCCCACTTTGGGGTCAAAGACAGTTGTGTCAACACTTTAATAAAGAAGGTGAAAAACACCAATTTATTCAAGAAATAACTTGTACCAATAAAAAGTACCTCTCCCCTTTCTGCTCTTGGCCGTCGTCGCCACTAAAATGTATTCATTCCATCCATCATTTCACATTGTTTTCTAAATGTAACAAGTGTTTTGTATTCAGTCGTGGGTGTCTGTAACACATTCATTGGATTTACACAGGGTCAGAATTAGACATGGAGGTTAAAATATATACAGTACATAGAGTATAGTCCAGCAAGTATTGCCTTGACCAGACACTTTTGCTTCTGGCAGAATATTTGACTAACCTTTCTAAAGAATTGGCAGGTTTTTTTTTTTTTAATTGGTTGTGCTCTTGACTCACCTTTTAAGGCGAGTCCACAAAAGTTAAATGGTTTTGAGTTCAGGGCCATCCCAGAAGACTATATTTAACCTCCTTTGTCCATTCCAAAACTAGTTTGTGTGTTTGGGATCATTATCTCCTTGGAACATCCAATCGTGTCAAACATTTTATTGAGTCTGAGAATGACAATATGGGTCTTCTTTCAGACCATTGCAAAGATGTCAAAC
The DNA here is from genome assembly GCF_033978785.1 of Entelurus aequoreus. NCBI lineage: Eukaryota > Metazoa > Chordata > Actinopteri > Syngnathiformes > Syngnathidae > Entelurus > Entelurus aequoreus. The sequence goes on from NC_084737.1 coordinate 59,671,937, forward strand.
ATCCAAATAATCTCAAATTCAGTGCAAATGCTTGATTTAAGAACTTGAAATCTGTGGGTTTTCAGAAATGGCTTAAATACTTTCCCAACTTTTGTGAATCTGTAATTATTGTAAATGGCTTGGACTTTACCCATTGTTCTAAGTATTTGTGTATCCAATGAGTGCTTGGGAAACTGATCCTCTTATCGGCCTTTCCACCAAATATGTGCAATTTCTGTCCCTAAGAAACAAAATGTAGACAATGCATGATTAAAATAACTAAAGTTTAAAAAAAAAAAAATTAAGCAAAGTGCCTTTGCTTATAGATGTGATTGCATACATGTTTTAAAGTTTCATTTAACTACCTTGAACACTGTAAAAACAGCATTTGTTGCAGTCACCACTTCCTAAGATTAAACGTCATGAAATATGATCAATTAAGTCCTTCAGAATATCTATACTTTTTGTTAGAAAAACATTTTCTTTAAACAAAACAAATCTATTTAGAAAATGTACTTGAGTTGTGTTTCTGGGTTTTATTCAGTGCTGTTACCCTATTATTGAATTAGCCCCTCTGAATAATTTGGAATATTCAACAAGTCAAAAGTCCGTCAAGCTGAAGAAGGAGTCCTATCGGGTTCTTTTGGCTCATAGGACTCCTGAGGCAGCGGACAGGTACCGACAGGCCAAGCGGTATGCGGCTTCAGCGGTCGCGGAGGCAAAAACTCGGACATGGGAGGAGTTCGGGGAAGCCATGGAAAACGACTTCCGGATGGCTTCGAAGCGATTCTGGACCACCATCCGCCGCCTCAGGAAGGGGAAGCAGTGCACTATCAACACCGTGTATGGTGAGGATGGTCTTCTGCTGACCTCGACTGCGGATGTTGTGGATCGGTGGGGGGAATACTTCGAAGACCGCCTCAATCCCACCAACACGTCTTCCTATGAGGAAGCAGTGCCTGGGGAATCTGTGGTGGGCTCTCCTATTTCTGGGGCTGAGGTTGCTGAGGTAGTTAAAAAGCTCCTTGGTGGCAGGGCCCCGGGGGTGGATGAGATCCGCCCGGAGTTCTTAAGGCTCTGGATGCTGTGGGGCTGTCTTGGTTGACAAGACTCTGCAGCATCGCGTGGACATCGGGGGCGGTACCTCTGGATTGGCAGACCGGGGTGGTGGTTCCTCTCTTTAAGAAGGGGAACCGGAGGGTGTGTTCTAACTATCGGGGGATCACACTCCTCAGCCTTCCTGGTAAGGTCTATTCAGGTGTACTGGAGAGGAGGCTACGCCGGATAGTCGAACCTCAGATTCAGGAGGAACAGTGTGGTTTTCGTCCTGGTCGTGGAACTGTGGACCAGCTCTATACTCTCGGCAGGGTCCTTAAAGGGTGCATGGGAGTTTGCCCAACCAGTCTACATGTGCTTTGTGGACTTGGAAAAGGCATTCGACCGTGTCCCTCGGGAAGTCCTGTGGGGAGTGCTCAGAGAGTATGGGGTATCGAACTGTCTGATTGTGGCGGTCCGCTCCCTGTATGATCAGTGTCAGAGCTTGGTCCGCATTGCCGGCAGTAAGTCGGACACGTTTCCAGTGAGGGTTGGACTCTGCCAAGGCTGCCCTTTGTCACCGATTCTGTTCATAACTTTTATGGACAGAATTTCTAGGCGCAGTCAAGGCGTTGAGGGGATCCGGTTTGGTGGCTGCGGGATTAGGTCTCTGCTTTTTGCAGATTATGTGGTCCTGATGGCTTTATCTGGCCAGGATCTTCAGCTCTCACTGGATCGGTTCGCAGCTGAGTGTGAAGCGACTGGGATGAGAATCAGCACCTCCAAGTCCGAGTCCATGGTTCTCGCCCGGAAAAGGGTGGAGTGCCATCTCCGGGTTGGGGAGGAGATCTTGCCCCAAGTGGAGGAGTTCAAGTACCTCGGAGTCTTGTTCACGAGTGAGGGAAGAGTGGATCGTGAGATCGACAGGCGGATCGGTGCGGCGTCTTCAGTAATGCGGGCGCTGTATCGGTCCGTTGTGGTGAAGAAGGAGCTGAGCCGCAAGGCAAAGCTCTCAATTTACCGGTCGATCTACGTTCCCATCCTCACCTATGGTCATGAGCTTTGGGTTATGACCGAAAGGACAAGATCACGGGTACAAGCGGCCGAAATGAGTTTCCTCCGCCGGGTGGCAGGGCTCTCCCTTAGAGATAGGGTGAGAAGCTCTGTCATCCGGGAGGAGCTCAAAGTAAAGCCGCTGCTCCTCCACATCGAGAGGAGCCAGATGAGGTGGTTCGGGCATCTGGTCAGGATGCCACCCGAACGCCTCCCTAGGGAGGTGTTTAGGGCACGTCCGACCGGTAGGAGGCCACAGGGAAGACCCAGGACACGTTGGGAAGACTATGTCTCCCGGCTGGCCTGGGAACGCCTCGGGATCCCCCGGGAAGAGCTAGACGAAGTGGCTGGGGAGAGGGAAGTCTGGGCTTCCCTGCTTAGGCTGCTTCCCCCGCGACCCGACCTCAGATAAGCGGAAGAAGATGGATGGATGGAACAAGTCAAAAGATTCACAAAAAGTAAAATTTTTCAGAGGGAAGGCCAAAAGTAAATTAAATTCGATATTTCATCTATAACTAGGAGGGTTGCAATTTCAGCAGTCTTGTCATCTTAACTATTTGATGGTATTAGTTTATTTCTTATAACATTTTTTGTTTAAATGCTGTAAGGTGATTGGTGTCTGTATGCAATCTGACTGTATTTCATATATTTGCTAATTCTATGCTAAAAGCCCACTCTCCTACTTTAATATGTCGTCTTCCGTTTTGAGAACATTGCACTTTTGATATATGGGCCCATTTTCTACCGCTTGTCTCTTTTGGGGTAGCAGGGGGTGCTGGAGCCTATCTCAGCTGCATTTGGGCAGAAGGCGGGGTACACCCTGGACAAGTCACCACCTCAACACAGGGCCAACACAGATAGACAACATTCACACTCACATTCAAACACTAGGGCCAATTTAGTGTTGCCAATCAACCTATCCCATGGTGCATGTTTTTGGCGGTGGGAGGAAGCCGGAGTACCCGAAGGGAACCCACGCAGTCACGTGGAGAACATGCAAACTCCACACAGAAAGATCCAGAGTCCGGGATTGAACCCAGGACTACTCAGGACCTTCGTATTGTGAGGCACATGCACTAACCCCTGATCCACCGTGCTGCCTTATTATCAGATTTAAAGTTGGATAAAGCCTCAACCCCTCTGGTAAGGTCTAATCAAGTGTACTGAGGAAGAAACGCCGGATAGTCAAACATTGGATTTATGAGGAGCAGTGTGGTTTTAGTCCTGGACAGGCTCTATACTCTCGGCAGGGACCTTGAAGTCGCATGGCAGTTTGCCCAACCAGTCTACGTGTTGTTTTGGACTTGGAAATGGCATTCAACCGTGTCCTGTGGGGAGTGCTCCAAGAATATGGGGTCCGCTCCCTGTATGATCGGTGTCAGAGCTTGGTCTGCAAGTAGGACCCGTTTTCAGTGAGGGTTGGACTCTGCCAGGAATGCCCTTTGTCACCGATTCTGTTTATAACTTTCATAGAGACAGTATTTCTTGGTGCAGTCAGGGCGTTGAGGTGATCCAGTTTGGTGGCTGCAGGATTAGGTCTCTGCTTTTTATAGATGTTTGGTGGCTGCAGGATTAAGTCTCTGATTTTTACGGATGTGGTCCTGCTGGCTTCATCTGGTCGTGATCTGTTCGCAGGTGAGTGTGAAGCGACTGGGATAAGAATCAGCACCTCTGATTGGAGTGGAGGGTGGAGTGTCATCTGATTTACGGATGAGATCCTGCCCAAAGTTGAGGAGTTCTAGTACCTCGGGGTCTTGTACGATCAACAGGCAGATCAGTACGACTTCGGGCTGTGATGCGGACCCTGCATCTGTTCGTTTTGGTGAAGGAGCTAAGACAAAAGGCAAAGCTCTTAATTCACTAGTCAATTTACATTGCTATCCTTACCTATGGTCACAAGCTTTGAGTTGTGACTGAAAGGACATGATCGAGGATACCGGCAGTAGAAATTAGATTCCTCCATAGGGTGAGAAGCTTTGTCATTTGGGAGGGGCTTGGGGTAAAGTCGCTGTTCCTCCACATCAAGAGGAGCCAAATGAGGTGGCTCGGGCATCTGGTTCGGATGCCCCACGAACGCCCCCCTGGGGAAGTGTTTAGGGCACGAATGACCAGGACCAAGGGCACGTTGGAGAGACTATTTCCCAGCTGGCCCGAGAATACCTTGGAAACCCCCGGGAGGAGCCGGACAAAGTAGCTCGGTAGAGGGGAGTCTGAGCTTCTCTGCTTTGGAGGCTTCCCCCGCAACCAGACCCCAGATAAGCTGAAGAAGATGGATGGATGGATGGATGGATGGATAGTTAATTAAATTTGACAAGCAAAATGGCACCGATTCTGTAGAATGGCCATTAAGCTGCTAAAGAGACAACCAGCTGAAATTATGATCATTAACAAGTAGTTAATAGTGGTCGGCTGCTCAAGAGAACACTTCTTGGAACCTTCAGCACCACATGGTAAAAATCTAGCTATATTGCATGAAAATATTTGAACCTGTATGTACAATTCTGACACTGTGTATGTTACCAAAAAAAGATGCACTATTTTTGTTTTTAAAAAACTGAATATATAAATGTCATCTAGGAAACAGAACTGAAATAAATACATTTAAAGGCCCCGATGTGAATGAGACATTAAAGCCTGTCAGAGAGTGTGTCAAATAATGAGTGGAACTGTGTCAAGCATTGTGTTGTCACAAGCAGATACCAACTGCACAAGGTCAGCAGCTTTCACCATATCAAATATGTATTAGGCTTACGTGGCTTTATTTGCTGCTGGTATTATAAATCTACATACTGATGCTTAGAAAAGGGAAATAAAGTGCTGTTTTCAAGTGCTCGAATGTATTCGTACAAAATGCACATTAAAAAAATTGTTTTATTTTTATTCATCATAGTTTTCTTCATAATGAAACAGATGATTTTTTTTTTGACAGAACTGTGTTGAGATTTGAGTGGCAGAAGTAAACTCATAACAGTGACAAGAGTTGTGTGGTTGAGCCATCTGATGACCAAAACTAAAATGCTTGATGCTGTATTCAGGAAGACGAGAGATTTTTCACATGGGAGCTTCAGAGGTCGAACCTTCAGTCAACTTGTAATTCTTTAACAAACTATGTGTCTGTCATCTTTTATATATACATATATAAATAAATTACATAATAGGTCATTTTTCTTTTACTATAAATAAGTAAACACAGGAAGTAAACAAATGATCAGTAGTGCTGCAACACAGAGAAAAGGTAGGCTTAAACAAACTCTACTTCTCCCTAATCTTTAAGACAACTTCAATTGTGTACCTGTAAAAAAATGTAATCTACTTTGATGTTACCTTTTTATACATGTTCAGAATAAAAATCAACATTACAGGATATATACCAAAAACATAGGTTTAAGGTTTTTTTTTTGGTTTTTGAATACACACTTTTTATTGTCAGCAGTCCTGACAAATAACACCGATATCAAAATATATTTACAGGGTTCAATGGCACTTAATAGTAGTAGTAGTAATAGTAGTAGTAGCATAAAATATACTTGTATGGTCTCTTTCTAAGGACACTCAGACTACTCAAGTGGGATTAAATCGATTTTTCCCAGAATTCACGAGCATGAACAATGAAGCTTCAAGTTCTCCTTCACTTACCTAGTCAGAAGTCAACATTTTCCAACAAGGTAACAGATAAGGCAATAGTGCCGTGACAAAAATAGTCAATCTGTCATGACATTATTTCATAGGCTGTCCAAGTCTGCTGGACTTCGTGACAGGACCTCTCCATCAGATTGCCTCCTCCTGGCCAATTTATAGAGCCAGGCCAAGAGGAGGATAGCGGAGATCACAGCAAAATAGCCACTGTAGATGAAGAACTGGTGTAGGAAAACAAAGGCTGTTAATCAACCACATTTTAGGCATACTAGAAGTACATCTTTTACGCAAGGTAATCATTACCAAAAAGTCTGCTATTTCAAGTGTCAACCAAAACTGAGCAATATCTTGATAAAGCTGGAAACTCATTACATTGTACAAGTGTACCTAATCACATCCTCATCTAAAAGCAGTGCAATTGTTTTTGTTACCTGGGTAAAGATGTCAAGACCGAGGCCGGCCGAGTCAACCACCAGCAGAGTGAGTGAGGTCTGCAGCAACAACGCCAGGAAAGTGTTGACACCAAACACCAGGGCATATCGCTGCATGTCAAGACTTGCAGCTATTTGATACCTGTCAAGAGCAAATCAGAGAGGAAAGAATGATACTGCAGTGTGGTACAAAAAGTTTACATTCAGACAAGGTAATGTACTGAAGCTCCATGATAGATTGTTACATAATTACTTTCACACAGATCAAATGTTCATTAAAAGTATATCTGTAAAAAAGTCAAGTCAAGTAATCCATCCATCCTTCGAGTCTATCCGCATACAAGTCACAGAGCAGCAGTAGGAAGCTCAGACGTCTTTGTTTCAGGCCAGTAGAGTTGTATCACATTTAATTAATTACAAATCCATTGTGGTAGTTTATAAGGGCAAAATGGTCTGATTTCTGGAATACCTCTGAACATAACTGTACAAGTGCCACCCCCACTGGTACTTACGTGGCAACAGTGATTAGCAGCATATAGGTGGCTCTAAAAAGGATGTAGGAGCCATAACACAGCCAGATGCTTGGCAGCATGTCCATGATGAGCAAACATGCTGCCATGAGCAGAGAGAGGAGACACAAAGCTAGTTCTCCCCACACCGTCCAGCTCAAAGGCAGATGACCCACCAGCAGAGCAGCAACAGCCCCTGAAGACAGTTGCCAGCCGACAACCAGTCAGCGCAAACGGTTTCAAACATTGGCAGGAAGGTGGCAGGACAAGAAACTTACCTAGGAGAGTAGACAATGTTTCCACGTAGCCGTTGTATATGACATATTCATGAGATGGGCGGATATTCTCCCACAGTGCTTGTGCATAGTTGACCACTTGAAAGTATCCACAGGTGACCAGTGCCCACCAGACCGACCACGCTAATAGGGGACCTCGTCTGTAACAGTGCAGGAAGTCAGTCAACAACATCTTTAAGACCTCCCAGAGACCATGGCCTCTATGTGTCTTCTCGGAAGACAGGGACACCTATTTGAGAGACATCGGATAAAGAGTTGACCTGGACTAATCAACTTTTGTGATAGATGCTGAGCAGTCTAAGACTCACCTTGGAGATTCCCTTGTGGTGTAGAGGCATCTCGCTCTCTGACTTGTCACCCTTCCTAATCAGAGCACCCGTGACGCTACTTTGCGCCTCAGGATTATTGTGGAAAAACAGGCTCCGTTTGGGCATGGGCAAAAACCAAGGGGCAACAAAGGCTATGGCAACGGATGCCAGCGTGGCGTAGATGAGGTGCACCAGCTGTACTTGGGCCAAAGACAGGAGGAGCTGGCCGGTCAGCGAGCCAGCAGCCGAGCCAAATAGAGTGACGCTGCGGCAGTAGGCCGTCACCTTCTGATAGTGGGCAGGCTCCACCACACTGTAGATGTAAGAGTAGTAAGCAATCTCTGAGGCTGTGGCAAGTCCAAAGAAAAATTCCAGCAGCTGCATGGCCAGAAGGCCATCAGCCTTGAGCAGCATCACATAGGTTACTACATAGCTAGTTGCCTGCAACAGTAACACAGGCTTATAACAGAGATAGTCCGTGACCAGGAAGATGGGGAACAGCAACGCAAGATAAGAGTATGTCCATATTGGGTAGATCTCACTGATGACCTGCCGAATTAAACACACTTAAATTAATAAATATCTAAACAGACATTGATACACACGGCCTAGCCAAAAAGCAATCACTTGGATACACTGAACAGATCATTTTAGAGAGGGAGGGGTGTTACAGACCTCAGTGATCCAACGCTATTGTCCTTACAGTGATCATGTCAAGAAGAAAACTGTTATTGAGTATACGTTTACATTTAGGGGACGGCGTGGCGAAGTTGGGAGAGTGGCCGTGCCAGCAATCTGAGGGTTACTGGTTCAATCCCCACCTTCTACCATCCTAGCCACGTCCGTTGTGTCCTTGAGCAAGACACTTCACCCTTGCTCCTGATGGGCCTGGTTAGCGCCGTGCATGGCAGCTCCCGCCACCAGTGTGTGAATGCGTGTGTGTGAATGGGTGAATGTGGAAAGTGTCAAAGCGCTTTGAGTTCCTTAAAAAAAAGGTAGAAAAGAGCTATACAAGTATAACCCATTTACCATTTTTATACGTGATTCCCTGCTTTTCCTCAGTTGTCACCAGAGTGTGTTAATTGCATCAGTGATTTGTTTTTACACTGGACGCCCTTCCTGACACACAAAACAATGACTCCTAAAAAAGTGGGGGCGTACGATAACCGAGGTATCTCTGAAAAAATGTGTTCCCATTTCTACGTTAAAGACTCCCTGAAGCAGAGTGACTGTTAAGTCCAGGCACAGTATGAATGGCTTACATTACAAATTAGGCCACAAAACCTTTTGGAATTTGTATTCAAAGCACTTAATATCGTCCTACAAAAGAAATAATGCACTTATTCTCAAATAGAAAGTGCTTAAACACAGTGAAAGAATAAGTTGTTATTCCGTGACAAAGAAATGAGCAGTACAAACGTTCTAAGTTTATTTTATTTTAACAGAGATAATACAAATACATCATAAGTTAATTTGTATTTACATTTGAAATCATTTCAATTCCAACAGAGCGTATGAAAGTAAATAATTTTATGGCACAAAGTTTTTTTTACATAACTGGGATTTTTTTGTACATATATTTTTTACGTACTGTATTTTAATTTCCACTAGGCTACTAACCATTTTGGTCAGTAATAAATCAGGCACTGATGCTACGACTATCGATAAATAAATTAAAATGTTACGCTTTTCTTTGGTTAGTGGGTACTTGGCCGGAATAAATATTCCATAAAGGGTCCTTAATTGAAAAAAGCTTGAGACCAACTGATTTCATGTATCGCTGAATGTATTTTTCTTCCCTCAAGTTACTGATGGCGGAAGGAAAGTGGTACTTCGCAACGTTGAAAGATTACATCATTGGTCTCTTAATCTCCAACATAACAGAATCAATAGCCCTTACATATGAAGGGAGATACATGAATAAAGTACTCAAAACTAAAAGTTCCAATTATCTAATAGTAGCTGTAGTGCAGAATGTAGTGGTGTTAGTTCGCTGCGGAAGCTAACTCACCTGCGCTTCAGTCAGGTTCTTCTCTGGCCCCATCAAGTAGGCAGTGAGGAAAGGCTCTGACGGCCGCAGGTTGCAGAAGAAGCCATAGAGACAAAGCCACAAAGTGGGGTACAACATACACATAGTGGACACAGGACGTTACATGACCTCCGCATTCATTTACCCCACTGCTGAGTCTCATGACGAGCATAATTTCTTCGTTTGGTAGTCTTTTACTACTTCCCAGTCTACTACTGCCACCTGCTGGTCAAAATAGAGTACATGACTTTGCTGTTAATATTATAAATAAATGATAAATGGGTTATACTTGTATAGCGCTGGCGAAGTTGGTAGAGTGGCCGTGCCAGCAATCGGAGTGTTGCTGGTTACTGGGGTTCAATCCCCACCTTCTACCATCCTAGTCATGTCCGTTGTGTCCTTGGGCAAGACACTTCACCCTTGTTCCTGACGGGTGCTGGTTAGCGCCTTGCATGGCAGCTCCCTCCACCAGTGTGTGAATGGGTGTGTGAATGGGTGAATGTGGAAATAGTGTCAAAGCGCTTTGAGTACCTTGAAGGTAGAAAAGTATATTGGAGATTTTATTATGTCAATTAAAAATGTTAAAAGTGATCAAGCAACTAAAAATTCACAGGCAGCACATTAAATACTTCAATCAAACCAAGAGACAACACCATGAGCACAAAATAGAGGCACGTGTATGTATTGTTCATTATTTTATAAAATAGTGTACACCACAAATGTATTCTCTGTTGCCATGTTAACCACACAAGTCATATGCACCAAACCATATTTCAGGTAACTGCTTTAGAATCATAAACATACTCAGCGTATTAGAACAAAAACACAGTTGCTTTACAATAATAAAGCTAAACTAATTGCATTAGCATGGAAACTCAGTCCGAGTGAAGCACAGACTGTACAGAGAGAGCTGTGCAACAGTCAAAGCTTTGAAGCGATAGTAGACCTGCGTCCGGCATTTCTTTAAACTAACTCTTGGTTTCTTTTGCCAGGGTTTCAGTCCTGGCGGCTAATTTTGTTTGGTTAAGCCTAATAAAGTGTCCTAATAAAAACTTAGACAGGACAGAGGACAAATACAGTTGAGCCTTTAGTAATTTAAGTGCCAAATATTTGCTGTTAGCCTTTGCTTTGTTGAAAGTAGCATTACATCTGAGGTATATATATATCTGGAATGTGGCCTTGGATGTAGTTTAAGCTACTAGAGTTAGGATGGATAGGTGGTCTGTTATTGGTGGTTAGCCTAGATTCGAATCTCTGATGTAACATCTGTGTGGAGTTTGCATGTTATCGTACTCCAGCTTCTCCCCACACCGCAAAACACTGGTTCGGCTAACTGTAGACTTTAAATTTTGATTAGGGTTGAGTGTAAAAAGGTTGTTTTTCTACATGTGCTCTGCAATCAACTCATGTCAAGGCTCAGGTGTCCCCCACCGCTCGCCCTGACTCAGCTAGGACAGGCTCATCGTGACCGCAATAATTAGAATGGACAATGCATGGATGATGGGAGAGTAATTGCTAAAATAGTTTTTACACTGTTCTGGTAGTGGTACATACATGCAAAATATATCACATTTCAAAGGGAGCACTGAATGCATACGATTAATCTTTCGCCACTGACAAAGTACTTTCATTAAAGCCTGATGTCGTACTGCCCTAAAAACAAATTTAGGTTAGCCATTTGTTTCTCAGTGTCCAGCACCAGTGCAATGTGTTCCAGAGCCACACAAACATTCCAAGGTCAACAGATCAAGCAGATCGCATGTAATCATAGAGGCAGAAGAAGTGATTTTCCATAGTCCATGTTACTACATGGTGAAGTGTCTCGTGTAGTCATATTCTATTGTTGGAATGACAGCCTGGACAAACTTCAGGAAAATGAGAAGGTACCTAGAAAACCACAGTAAAGGGAAATAAACGCATTGTTTGCTAGTGGAACACAGATCATGTCTAAAGATGAAAAGATTTTAAAAAACCTCAATTGATCTTTTTGTGCAACAACAACTGAAAAGGATACATATGCACTCCGAGCTCACCACCTCCTTCAGCCACTGTCTCAATGATCTTTTTCATCACTTCAGCATGTCTGGGAAAAGGATACACCATTGTGATGATTTTGAAAAAGTTATTAAATAAATTTCTTTGAAAATCAGGAACTTTCAGTTCAGTACAGAGGCGTATAAAATTGTGCACATAGTAATTATACAGTGAGGAGCGGGAAGTGTGTCACATGTTATGCATCGACTTGGCAATTAAATACATTGCAGCCCAGCCTTTAGTTAGTGGGAGTCATGGCTAGCGATAATGCCAAAACACCAGTGCCTGGAGGGAGACCCTCCTCCGAAAGGATGTATATTGTTAGGATTTTATTAATACTGACTAACATCGATATTCATTATGAATGCCGATATTTACCTGTACTCTTAAGGGTACTGTATCTAATTTGGCGTAAACAAAGATGTTAAAAGATTCACTTTTATTACCATTGTATTAAAAGAGGGGCATGTACAATGCAACAATATACCCAACAAAATTTACATAGACGAGATAGCGTAGAAGATAACGGCATTTGTTTTTCTTTTTTCGTTCTGCTCAACAACAAAAATAGCAATAAGATAAGTTCCTTCTGCTCACTCTACCTACATTTCAATTTGAATGTTATTGTTTTTTCAAAAGTTCATACATTTTCAATAAACATACAATCGTGCCAGATAATCATTATCTTAGTTTTACACATAAAATTGTGACACACACACACACACACACCAAAATCCCCCCCAATATTCCTCAACTGATGTACTATTTATTTAGGTGCAAATATCACAGAATAACTTTACAAAACATATTTGACAAAGCATGATTGTAATTTGTTTACTTCCTTCAATCGGATGCATAGCATAGCATGTTTATTTTGAAGCCGGAAAAGTGTGTGATTGGTTTAAGAAAGTGTCTTGACCTGTTTTGATGTCGGATGGACTGTTTGCAATAAAAAAGTCCACTTTCGAGTGCCTGCCTACAGTCTTTCATTTCTGTTGAGCTTCTATGCTACCTTACTTACTAAACTTGTCACAGTGACAATACATATGTTAGGCTATCACTGCACCTTAACTGTAATGTAAACACGGAAGTGAAGCACCACCCATCTCTAGACGACACACACAGCAGGCATTAGCTGCAGGATGTCGTTTCTTCTCACAGCAAAAAAGAGTCCTTTCTTGTCAGGAAAACAACTTGCTATGGTTTTGAACCTGATATTTCCATTATGTATCCTTTTTTTTGCCCATTTCTGTTCGCTTGTAGCTCATCAGTAACAAATTAACTGCAGCCAAGTGAACTGCAGCCAAGTTTCCCCTGCTACGGCCTTAGGGTCAAAAAGGACACGTGTGCGTTAATCCCCAGTTAAAAAAATGTGTGCCGTTATTGAAATGTATAGTTAACTCGTTATCGCGTTAACTTTGACAGCGCTAATATAATTAAAATTAATTCGCATGTTGGGTGGGTGTGTATTCAAGCATGTGACATGCAAAAAGAGGGCGATAGAGTGACGCCAACTGGATCAGCCAGAGCAATTTTTGCTTCAGAGCCACTTTATTATTAAATTTTTCCACTTTTTTGAGTGCATTAATCTTGGTCTGTGGAGTACTGGAACGAAGGGATTGACACCTGAAAGACGGTCAGTGTTTCCCATAAACTGCCAAGATACCTGTGGCGGTGGGGGCGTGGCTATGGGCGTGGTCACCATAACATCGAGTAATTTGCATAATTTACTACAATGATATGATTTTCTCTAAAAAGGCTCAAAAAATGTATACTTACTAATTAATAATAACAGTTTTGTTTTAAACGTCCATCCATCCATTTTACAATATAATTACAACACTTTATGTACATATTTATATACAGATTTGAACAATAAGTTATTCACTGAAATATATTTATTAATTGTGGTTCTTACAAAAAATATATCTTATAAAATATAAAAGCTAAAATGTCTCTTAAAGCTCTGCCCCTTTAATTAGTGCATACTAAATAATTTAACTTTAGCCTACTACTACAACCATATTATTTACCAGCAATATAAAGTGAAACAGAGGCAGAGGTGTCCTGCCACAGTCAGTAACAAATAAACAGAAAACAGTAGTGGTCAAATACAAATAAGGCAACAAGAGAAGTATCCTACACTTCTCTTTTGTAAAGTAAATCTGAACAGCCTATATGGGCATCTACATCAACTATATGATTTGCCTGAGAAGCTGGACAGGACAAAAAAAAAAACAACAATTTTTTTATTTATTTGTGGCGGACGTAATTCTTTCGTGGCGGGCCGCCACAAATAAATGAATGTGTGGGAAACACTGACGGTAGAGGAGGATGCTTGGTAGCTGTGGCCGTGAGTAAAGCAGTGTCTTGCACTTCAAACTGACACTTTTGAATTTAATGTTTTATTTACATGATAAAAAAGGGCTGATTTCATCTTTTTATTTTCACTATTCAAACTTAGTAAGTTTTAGTGTGATGTCAGACACATGTGTAAGTAAATATATTGTGTCAAAATGAGAAAAAAAAACTGTACTGAGACATGAGATGGCTAAATCCTACCTTGGACTCCAAATGTTTACTAAATGTAGCAAAACCCCCCAAATGTATCAAGTTAACTTTGGGTACTAGGGATGACACGGTATGAACATTTCTTATCACGGTTATTGTGACCAAAATTATCACGGTTATTATAATCGCGGTAATTTTAAATGTGCTCAATTTTTTTTTTAAAGTACTTACACTAAAATCTTTTAACAAAGTTTTATTTAAAAAAAACCCACAAACAACACATTCAAAAGTACGTACCTCAAGTAAAAAGTTGAATGTACATATGAAAGCAACACAAGCATTATAAACAAAGTAATATGGCAGAAAAAAAAAAAATACTATAAATAAATAAAAATGATTGTGAAAATGTCGCAAGATTGCACCTTATGGACATAAGACGTAACTACTATTTTTGTCCAGATAGATAAAAATAGTGTTCAGATATGAAGTCCAGTCTTAGACATGGGATTGCACGATTATGGGAAGAATAATTAAGATTATTTTTATCAATATTGAAATCACGATTTTTAAGGATTTTTCATTATGTTTTGTACAACAGTGTTGGGGTGTGAACGTGACGCCATCATGCAATTTGTAATATCTAATAAAAATGGTCTAGATAAACGTTATCTATATATTTAAAGACAAATATTTGTGTTTCTGTTCATTATTAGTATCAGCATGTTAGCTTTTTTATTACATGATGCCTTTATCTCTATTTTTTAATTTTCATAGAGAGAGGTATTCTTTCAGTTATGCACATACATTTACATGTACTAATGAGTGTACATGTACATGCTGTATCTGGACAGATCCATTGAGAATTTGAGCAGAAATGTGTCATATAGGTATTAATTATACACCATAAAACATTAACAAATTGCTGTGTTACATGAATGATTATTAAAGTAATTACATTGTGGAATGAAAAAAAACCAAGTAATGTCAAAAACATGGTGCTTACTTTTTGATATCAAAATAAACCATAAAATAGTTTGGCTAACGAAGATAAAGTTAAATAAACAAGCTTTGTTCTTCAACAATCATGTACTTTAGTGCAACAGTTTGTCCAAGAAAAATAAACAGGAGTGATACCTTTCACATATACCTGTAATACACCATCTTTGTGCCTCAACGACAACTCAGCCTGCGTTCAGTTCGATGAGATGACACAACTTTTTAGCTAGTATTGATGTTATTGGAACACTAACAATGTTAGTAGTTAAAGTAAAGGATGAGTGACCATCCCAGTCAACAAGTTTAAGATATTATTATAAACAAGTTGTGGCAACGTTCCCGACACATCGCCTGCTGCATGGCAACTCTCAGTCCGAGCAGCTGCAAGTTGCACTTTCGATATGAAACCGCAAGATCAAAAATGTTTTCACCTCCAACAGCATTGCGCGCTTTTAAACGCACACCAAGACTCGACGGAAGTAAAAGCGATTGAAATTAAGTGCAACGAAGCGATCGTATAGGTATTAATTAATTATACGCCGTTTACTTGGAGGGAATATTTTTAAAGCAAAGTCTGTGTAGTCGCTGCCACATTTTCTTGAGCCTAACAGCGCTAATGGACATGCGCTGCGGCACTCCAGTTACCAGAAAGCAGTGTTGAGTAAAATTAAGTAATAAATGACTGTATTACTAACCATCTGGAATTGATATACTACCAGACCCCTCGACTCTGGCTCTTTGAATTTGGTGAAGTATGTGACTGTCTGCTATGAGCAGTGTACATAAACAGGTATCACTCCTGTTTATTTTTGTCCCACAATTCTACTGACCTGCAGGGGTGAACCGAGCACATGGCTGGCGGGGGAAGGTTTGGATGGTTCTCAATGGTGACGGTCTTCTTCACATGGTCCTGGCTGATGTCCTCATACATTTGTTCCACAGACAGAGGCTGCCTGTCCTGAAAGATACCACAACAACTTGATCAAAGTAGAAATACATTGCGTCAACGCTCAAGACAATAATGATAAATGCTTTGCTCCAGCACACCTTAACATGGTTGAGAAATAAGTTAACAAGTATAAAATAAGTGAAAGAGCTAGGATTGAATGTGAACAACGATGCAATAATGTACACTGCTCATAGCAGACAGTTACATACTTCACCGTATCCAAAGAGCCAGAGTCGAGGGGTCTGGTAGTATTTATCATATGTAATGTAAAGGTCATATGTTCTCGTTTGAAGGATAGCATCTTCACTTCCAGGCTCAACTTTCGCTTTGGCTTCCAACAATTTACTGGTGTCCAAGGTTGCCTGGAGAGAAGACACAGTGAGGGCACCTCGACGACTAACCTCTCACACAAAGTGAAACAAGCAAGATTACCTCATCAGTTTCCAGTAAGCCACTTTCTTCATATTCTGCAAGGACGACACAAGCACAAAGACAGTGCAGCTATGAGACTTGATAAAAGAACATCATTTAAATTTATGCACCACCTAGGCGAGTAACAGTATACCAAAACCACGGTTCGGCACATATCTTGGTTTTAAAGTCGCAGTCCGGTTCGATTTTAGTTGCAAAACGTAATATATTACTTGACTTTGGGTAAAAAAAAAACTGTCATTTTTTTGAATGAAACATAAAAACTGTAAACTGCCATCTCCAATAAATCACATTTTTAGAGAAGGAACGTCCCATATTGCCCGAAGTGCAGCACTGTTCCAGCTCTACTGAACAATGGCGGCAATCTTGTCCATGGATGTCCCGATCCGATATTTGGATCGGATCGGCCGCCGATATTTGCCAAAAAATGCGTATCGGCAAGGCATGGGAAAATGCCGATCCAGATCCAGTTTTAAAAAAACACTCCGGTCCGTGTTTTCCAACACACCTTCAACACATCCACAGGTCTGTGGATTCTCACGCAGTTGCTTTTAGCTGGTGGCATTACACGACAGGCTCTTCTCACTCTTTTCTGTGTCTCCCTCTCACAGACAGCAAGCGCACCTTACACACGTCACATACTGTCACGTCATACGTCACATACATATACGCACTCCCCGAGCAGAGAGGTAGCAGCATGACTAACGTTAGCTGTGATGCTAGCGCAGCCGTGCGAGCAACGTTCCCTCAAAGGTGCGCGCCTGTGCAATTGCGCACTGCTCAAGCGTCCTCTGCGCATAGCAATTATATGCCACGCACAAAATCAAATAAAAAAATAAGCGCATAACAATTTTCGACACACGGACACGACAGAGAAAACAGTTTTCGTCATCATTGTTCAAATATTGTAACGTCTGTCGAGACGCTTATCTCCATTCGGTGCCACACGCCCACACCATCAAAATGCCGAGGCAAAAATTTCCACATCAACACCGTATGAAAAAATTAGTTATTTTTTTAGTTGTGATTTCCTTCTCTGCATGAAAGTTTAAAAGTAGCATATATTAATGCAGTATGAAGAAGAATGTTTTAATGTAGACATGCAAGCCTTGAAAGAAAATTTTGAAAATCAAGACTACATTTCCTGCAAATGGGTGCATTTCTACCCTATATTTTAACTTTAGATTTATTCTCATATCAAACTCTTTTGTCTGTCTTTTTGACACTTACATCCGGCGCCCCCCTCTACACCCCGGATTATAAATAATGTAAATAATTCAATGTGATTATCTTGTGCGATGACTGTATTATGATGATAGTATATATCTGATAGTATATATCTGTATCATGAATCAATTTAAGTGGACCCCGACTTAAACAAGTTGAAAAACTTATTCGGGTGTTACCATTTAGTGGTCAATTGTACGGATTATGTACTTCACTGTGCAACCTACTAATAAAAGTCTCAATCAATCAATCAAAACACATAGAATCATCATACTGCTGTGATTATATGCATCAAGTGTTCATTCAAGGCTAAGGCAAAATATCGAGATATATATTGTGTATCGCAATATGACCTTAAAATATCGCAATATTAAAAAAAGGCCATATCGCCCAGCCCTAGTTCAATGATGCCATTTCTGTTTGTCATGTATAATTTTGTCTATTTTGTGTTTATCCTTGAATAAACAGGTCAGTTTCTTGTTACCAACCATTGTGTATTATTCAAACTCCCCTAATTCAGCTGGCTAGTTGTTATCAAGAGTACTAAAACCCTTTTCAACATGATTCTGACAACTAAGTAGGCTAAATAACTTTAAACTTTAATACATGCTTGGATAGGCCAGTATCTGTATCGGTCAGTATCGGTATCGGATTGGAAGTGCAAAAACAATATCGGTATCGGATCGGAAGTGCAAAAACCTGTATCGGGACATCTCTAGTCTTGTCTTATCCACTAAATCTTTGACGCTATGTATTTCTTGGGATGGCACAATGTTCAAAAACAAGAGTCTAATGACAGAAGTGGGTCTGCATTCTCATTGGCACTATTGGTAGCCATGACTCCCACTAGCCAAACACTGGGCTGTACTGGACAGTGGTAGCTCGGTTTTTGAATGCCCCACTTTTTGTTTGATTTGGTTTTCGGGTAAAAAATGTTGCCAAACTTTTGCCCCAGTTTTCGTATACTGGTATACAAAGGAGTTTGTTTGCCCGGGTATCATTCCCTGCAATTGTGTCCCCAAACAAAATCACACATGTTGGTAACTCAGTATCTGTGATTTTGTTATAGAGTATGACTGCAAAATAAGCCAGTGGCCAAAGACAGTTGTCAGTGCCAATAAGGTTAGAAAACAATTAAATCCATTAAAAAAAACTTGTAGCAAAGTACAATGGCGTCCGTACAGCTCTACTCTACCCTCCTCCCTCATTAGGTGTAAGTAGTATTACATGTTCATTTAACCATTTTTTTGTCATTTATATTTAGTTTGCATTATTTTCTGCATATACATATTTACACATAAAATGTGTGAATAATTGGACTTGCAATATTTTAATTGTTTTCGTATAATTTGGATTGCTTTTGGTTTGGCTGACGTGGCTAAGATGGTAGAGCGTCCGGCCAGAAACTTGAGGGTTCCTGGTTCCAATCCAGCTTCAGCCATCCTCGTCACTGCTGTAGTGTCTTTGGGGAAGACACTTCACCCACCTTTCTCCTAGTGCCACCCACACTGGTATAAATATAGCGTAAATGTAGATAATGAGTTTCTTCTCAATGTAAAGCGCTTTGAGTCAGTAGAGAAAAAGCTGTATAAATATAATTATCTTCACTTTAAACCAGGGGTCTCAAACTCGTGGCTCGTGAGACAATTGTAGCCCCCGAGACAATATTTTGCTACACCCACCTTAATATAGAAGACTAATGTTAGTGTGGTCCACAAGTTTGATATAAATTGCACTTTACAGTGTCGTGCGTGTGGCGCTCAACAAACCGACCAATCACGGTGTGGTATAAGGCTCCCGGAGGGGCGGGACATCGACCGGGCTTGATGCAAGCAGAGAAACATTTCTAGATGAGTGAAAGTTACAGCACCGTTGCCATGGAGTTTCCTCTTCCGTGCCTGGCTGGCTGCCTCGTTTCTATTGGGCACACGCGAACATCCGTCCCAGCGCGCTGCGTTCACAACACTTACAAAAAAAAGTTTTTCAAGTTGCTACCCAGCTGGACATTAGATGTACGTCGTGGCTTACTGTGGTGGATCCCAAAAAGCGCAGAGGACAAGAGCGGTGAGTGCGACAAGTCCTTAATTGTCCACACTGTTCAATGACTCAAAAAACAAAAACTATGGTGCCAATAGAAGAAAAAGGCACTGCAACAAAATGCTCAGGCACTTAATCACAAAACAAGATGAGTAGGCAAACACAGGTTGCCAGGATGGGCAGGAAGGCGCACAGTGTCCGTCGGCAATAACAGACCCCGATAACCCGGAACAATTATAAGGTCAAACCATTTGTAGGCCATTATTTTGGATTTGCATCGCGCTATTTGCATTGTATTTGCATTGCCTCGTGCAATGAACACTACATATATTTCTATTTGATTTCATTTGTCTTTTATTACTACGTTTACAACAACACAGTGTCAATTCCCCTTTTTTTTCCGAGTAACAGCACAGTGGATAACATCCCGAGAGCAGTCGCCTTTTTGCACTCGCAATCCCGGTACCAAATGCCATTGTGTTCATGTAATCATGAAAGACTACATTGAACGCAAAAACAAAAGGAGACTACTACCAGCCTATTAGTCGCCACCGTGCTGCTGAACAAGAAAAAGGGGAAATGACGCACATTCAGGAAATTAAGTTCTCCGTGCATCGAGACATTCTCTGTGCATTGGCTAACCACGAAAGTGGCACCAAGTGGAATCAAACTATATTCCACATTCCCAAACATATACTTACATATTTTCTTATCAATTCTTAATTTGTTCATGTAGTTTTCATCTTGTGTTAAAAAATAAATATAAAAACATTTGAGAAGATTGGAATTTTTTTTAACAAAGCTTTTCTTGTGGAATACTTGATGCAGCTCGGTCCCACCTAGACTCTGTTCCCAGCGACACCCAGGTAAATTGAGTTGGAGACCCCTGCTTTAAACATTTTGGAAATAATTACTGATGACAACTGAGGTAGTATTGTATATTGTTTATTGGCTAGATGCGTGACGCAAGGCACACTTCCAAACCCTTTCTCAATGTGTACTTTGTGCTAAATAGGTATGCCTGTGTACCGAAAAGTACGATTACAAATGCACATACCCTTGCACCCGTATTACCTTCCATATCGGCTGCCTCTCCATCTTCATCATCTTCATCATCATCACAACCTGCTGCAGATCCGGTATTCATATTATTGTCCTGAAATCAAGTCAATATACTGAAACATAGCTAGCATTTCATGTTAAATACCAAACAAACACAAAAACAGAAAAACTTTTAAATACCTTATTATTGTCCAGGGAAATTTCCTGTACAGCGTCCATGACACCTATCACGCCTAGAAACAATAAACAGTAATGTTATAAACTTATTCTAACAAAGACTATTCCAAACAAAAAGCCAGAGATCAAAAGGTATTAAGTCCTTAGTCTTTCTTTAGATTGGCAAATGAGTTAAAATGCTGTAACCAATTTTAGCGATTGTCAAACAAGAACATAGCTAAAGTGAAACGTGCTTAAGCATCAAGTCCAGGTCCAATGTGTTGTTCTTGTCACTAAAAGCTGCACACTTCAAGAAATGTTGACATACATGGCCAATGGCATTGGTCGACATGAAATTTGAGAGCAAAATAGGAGCTGACTTCTATGAAAAATTGGTCCACTTATGTCGACATGTGTAGCAGACGCCGTAATGTCAAGTTTATCATAATCGCTTAGCAAAGTAAAACGACAACAGCAACATACAACTGTGTAGTTATACAGCATTAAAAAGTGCACATAGGTACTTCCTGTTCAGTGCAACGTAAGCAAAAAAAACAACACAATTGGCAGTATGATACCTTCTAACAACTGCACTGACCAAATGCACCCATTACATTTTTTTTTTAGCCTTGTTAGACATTGAAGAAAGATTAGCAGATTTACAAAAGCTTTACAGCATTTGTAGTCCCGTCATACATACAAGAGATGTATTAAATAAGAGTATTACATACAGTATAAGAAAAGAGATTAATGAAATCAAAAACATGCACAAATAGTGGTAGATGAAATTACAATTAAAAAAAGGTTGAAAAAATATTGTATTATTAGTTATTGCCAATTGTTCCTTTATCTCTGGACAGTTTCACAATTAAATGTGAAAGCAAATCAGTTTCGATTGTGTCGATAATAGCTCATATCTAAGCAGTCAGCCAAATTGATTAAGACAAAGAGGTCTCACGCCACTGTATAATAAATGAACTTCTGTGTTAAGCAGCTAAATCAGTGGTTCCCAAACTTTTTCCACAGTCGCATACTCCTTTACATATTTGACCTGAAGCCATGTACCCCCTCAAATATTTTAGATTAAATGAAAATACATTAAATTGCAGTTTCAATTTTAAGTAGTGCAAAATAAGGGTGTCCTAATATAACTGTTT